>NW_007727245.1:193308-208739 GCF_000696425.1 Galeopterus variegatus
AAGTTTCATGTTCCCCCCCCACCCCCAGCCCAACATGGTCATTTTTAGACTCAGGCTCCTTCCACCTTATGGCCCCACTCCCTTCTAGGGTCATGAAGTCCTTCTCATTCAGAACAACAGGGAAAGAGACTGTGGAAAAGACATATCTGCCTCTTCATCACTCCCAGAATGAAATGTATCGTTTCCACTCATATTTCCTTTGGCTAGAGCCAGTCAATGTCCCGATTACATACAAGTAGGCTGAAAAATGTGGTCTCTGCTGGAAAGTTTCTTTCCTGTGATAACTCAACAATGTGGAAGGGGAACATGAAACTTTGATGGTCAGCTAGCTTTCCCTGCCACACCTCTGAAGGAATATGTATTTAAGGTCATCAATTCTAAATTACCTTGCATTTTTGCATAAAAGTTCCAATAAGGCAATAGGCCGACGAGACTATTACAGAAATATTAATTAAGCTTACATAAAAATCAGTCACTCTTAGGTTAATACTTATATTTATCAGCTGGCATTCATTCCATTCAATTATCATCATATATAGATTTTATCAAAGGTTCAGATCTCCAACAGAGGCTTTCTGGCTCTAAGGAAGGATAATAAGATAATTTGGTCTTTGTAGATTTTAGTATTCCAGCTAAATTATCCCATTAGAAGTCTGCTATGGTCTGAATGTTTGTGTCCTCTCAAAGTTCATATGTTGAAATCCTAACCCCCAATGTGGTGGTATTAGGAGGTGGGGCATTTGAGAGGTATTAAGTAATGAGGGCTGAGCCCTCAAGAGGTAGATTAATGCCCTTACAAAAGGGACCCCAGAAAGCTAGCTAGGCCCTGTCACCTTGTGAGGACACAGAAAGAAGGTGCCATCTATGAATCAGGAAACTGGGTCTCACCACATACTGAAGCTGCCAGTACCTTGATCCTAGACTTCACAGTCTCCAGAACTGTAAGAAATAAATTTCTGTTATTTAGAAGCTTCCCCAATCTTTGGTATTTTGTGATAGCAGCCTAAATGGACTAAGTCTCTCTGGCCTCTTATGGGAAGGAGTCTTGTATAGACAGCACCATACTATAAACCTTCCCAAAAATCACTGCTCCAAAGCTCTGGTCCCTGAGAATTCACTGTACAGAGCTGATTGCACAGCCATGAGAAAGCAGGATAAATCTAAACAAACAGTTGGGATGCACAGATAAGAAAGTAAAGGATGAAGAGGAAGCAAACTCTCTGCAGAGTTTCCCACTTTGGTTTGTGGTAGCACTAACATTTGTTTCAAGTTCCAGAAAAGGTTTAGGGTTTGGCTTTGAACATCACCCAAACAAAACTCAAAGGGGCTTCTCCATACTCTTTTCCAAGGAAATAGCCCTTGATGGTTCACCACATTTTCAAGTAGATCAGTTAAAAAATGAAGGGAGACATTTTTGCAAAACCAATTAGTGACCAAAATGATTATGCTCTAATTGTTTCTATGTTTTGAAGGAAAACCATTTCCAAACTTATCAATAATGAGACCACAAATATCTTTTCTTAGAAAACCATTATATATTATATATTCTTCCGTTGGTATTTTTTTTTTACTAGTATTCAATTGTCAGGTATTTTTATTTGATGTTTTACATACTTTCTTAGAATTTCAAGTTTCAAGTTTATTAGTAGGACATATAGAGAAGGTCTCAAGAAATCCATGCAGAGGAATCCTACAGTTAAGTTAATCCTGCAGTTAACTTCAGAGGAATCCTGAAGTTATTCCTTCATTTGGTGTGTGTTTATTGAGCACTTATGACACAGAGACTCTATGCTAAGCTCTGTGAGTGATACAAAAGTGAATTGACACCTACTCTCAAGGAGTTTACGGTATAGCTGAAGAGAGATGACATGTATATAAATAACTATACAGCAAGAATCTACAAGTTTCATTGAGCATAATATCTCATCACATTACCTCAATCTGTAGAATATTCTCCATGGTGCCAGAAGCATTAATTATTATTGTTAGTTAAATGGTGACTGACAAAAATTTAACAAATATCTGGTTTTCTTCCTCTCCTACACCATGTGATAATACGGATCGGTGGGGATATATACAATACTTTATATAGAATCTCAGAACTATATGAAATACCATTTTCTAGGCAGACTATCTGCTCGATAGAGGGTTCTTTGAAATTGTAAATGCTACTGAAAGTTTAGCTTTTTGAGAGATACATGTTCATTTTTTAAGGAGTTTGATATACAATTTAATACACCACAGGAAAAAAGAACTTAAGAAAATATCCAACAAACTATTACCCAATTGCCTTGTTTTCCAGTGTCAAGAATACACAAAAAGTCTCACTAGCAAAGGAATCACCATGTGCTATTTAGAAAGAACCTATTTCATCTTTTCTTCTTTTAAAGTACACCCTGAGAATGAGTCGGTCTGTCGGCTGGAAAGGTATTTAATGATTTAGAGAGGACTCTACTGCCCTTCTCTCTGTTTTTCTCTGGCAACTCCACACTCCTGGAAGAAAGAAAGAACATATTCCCCAGAGTCTAGAGAAATGAATGGAGGCACTGTCAGCCCAGAGAGGGTAGGAACGCTTCACACGCGTGTCATGGTTTCTTTGTCAGTGCCCCCCCTTCTCCCCAAAATATTTTTAAATGACTAATATCTTACCAAATGACATAAAAGTGCAATTCTTAAAGTGTGTATTTTTGTGTAGCTGCTATGATTTTGTAATTTAAAACTGATAAACTATATCAAAGGAGAAAGAAACTAGCAAGAGTGGGAAAAAGTCAGTGATTTTGGAACTAATGCTCGTACACACCAAAGAGGACTATTTTGCTCGTGTGATATACTGTTATAATCAGAACAAGTACCAATGACTCAACCCCAAACTATTTTGAATATAGATGATAGGAAACAAGCCAAAAATACAGATATCTAAATAAACACTGTGACCAAAAGCATCTAGTAAATTGCATTCCAAATGTTGAGTGTAATATTCAGCTTCTAAAGCTTATGCTAAAAGACAAATAATTTAATGTGGCAAGTTATACCAACAGAAGATTCACATCTTCCTGGCTATTTAAAAAATACACACACACACACACACACAAACAGTGGAGATATATATATATATATATATATATATATATTAATTAAATTAATTTTAGTTCTCAGAATACTTAATTTTCTTTATATGTACACATTTATTTTATAAAACACAACTTTGAAATAGTTAGATCTAAATGTCTAAAATTAAAATTGATTCCAGAGTTTAATTTGAAAGAGATGAGCAAGATTATGAGAAATTAGAAATCAGGGTAAAACGGTTTCTAAGGAATCTTTCATTCAAAGAGGAATGCATGTATCAAAGACACTACAAGACAATATCCTGGCTTCTGAGCTCAGTGTTTTTACTTCTCTGAGATTAAGATTTTTTTTTAAATTAAAAAGAGGCCATTAGAGAGCCTTCAAAATATCAGAGAAAAATAGAAGTGCTTTCAATTTATAATTTAATTTCCTACTACTTTTCTAAACAGAACAAAACACATACTTATAAAGATGGCTTAGGAATTGAACTCTTTACATATAGAACATTTACAGATTGAATTTTGTTTATTCTTTCTTTAGTTTTCATGGAGTAGTTTCCTTCAACTAAGTAGAAACTCTTGTGAACCTGAATACAATGACAGGTTCATTTCTGTAAGCCATGCACTGAAGCATGGTAATGCACAAATTTTACATTTCCTGCCATTTGTCCTCTCTTCTGGTGGCAGAAAAATGTGTTTCTGATAAAGTTCTAAGTATGAACTAATCTGAATTCAATTTGGCCACTTGTAAGAGTCAGATCTCGTGTTTACCAGTTCTCTCACCTGTAAGAACTATAAAAGATAAAAGCTCACAATGTTACCCTTTAAACAGCATCTGGACCTGAGCTTGGCTGATACCCATACTATGAGGTAAGAAATCACTGCATGACTGACTATACTGCCTCTGAAAATAGTCCCCAAATGACACTTCACCTAACTTGGCCTTGGGAGTCCAGACATGATTCAAAATAGTTCCAATTCACTTCAGAAAAGAGTACCATAAAGTGATGTCCACTAGGCCTGCGTGGCAGGCCTGCCAAATGCCACTGTAATTCTTCCGGCAGTGCACACAGAAGTTGGATCTAATGAAGCAGTGGCAGGATGCTGTGGCCCACAACCTCTCCTCCACCTGAATGACCTCATCTCTGCTGTGCACACTGTCTGCAGGCGAGGAATTGAAGAGATTAGTAGCAATCCAATTCCACTGTGGAGGACCCACGTGTAGTTATCTCAAGGTGCCTGGACCTGGAATGTGAAGCTGAATCCTAATCAACCGTATTTCACCTGTCTAGAGAAAGTTTTAAGGAAAAAAAAAAGGTGGGGGGGAACCACTGATGTGAAGCATAGAAATGGAAAAATTCCAAAGGGTCAGAAATTAGTCATGTTTACTCAGTCATGGCCAATAGAGTTAATCCTCACAGCCATGATGTGAGACTATCAACCAGGTGAAAAAGATGAATATGAGCTATTCTTCCTGGGGGTGACCCCTTTGAGACACCTGTATTCCTCTGTTCTGACCTTATATCTGTGAAAACTCAACAAACAAAACTTCTGATTCTGGTTTTAGCTTTCCCAGAGCTTATCCACAGGGAGAGAGTATGTGACACTCACTTGACAATTTGCATGACACCAGAAGCTTATAAGCTATCATTTTTTAGTACAAATAGAAGTCCATATTCACATCCATCATTATCTACTTAAATCAGATTGGGTAGTAAGTCTCACTTAGTTCTCTTGGTTGACTGACTCTGGATTACACAAAACAGTTGAATTTTTGGACCGAGCACCCATCCCCTTGCTACGGCATTCCTCCTACCAAACCACAGTTTACCATAGTTTACCAAACTAGGTAAAACAGGCGTACAAAGAAATACAAATGAGAGGATATTTTCTAGGCAGAAGGCAAGACAATGAGAGACAGCAGTGACTCCTGCTGACCTTATAAATTATACTTCTGAGTTATCTATGCCTAATAATAATAATGCTATAAGCCAGGATGGTCTTTTTTAATTTAAATGTTTTTTGGACAGCTGGCTGGTATGGGGAAACCTAACCCTTGACCTCGGTGTTACAGGGTTGTGCCCTAACCAAGTGAGCAAATTGGCCAGCCTTACTTCATGTTAACATCAAAAATCTCTCTCTAAAAAAAAGTGAGCCCCCTAGTGTCCTTGTTGACAGCAGCCAGGTCTAACTTTCACTGTATGGGTTTTCATTCTGGGTGATGATGGTGATATAGGTAACATGATTGGTTCTGTGCCATATCTGAAAACTTGCAATAATAAGTTGCAGTTTAATCCAATTTTCCCATAATGTCACTTTCTTGAACATTTAAGTGTCTTTCTTCCTTTTACAGTTGTATACCATGTATGTGAAACGATTCTAGTTTAGATTATTTTAAAAGGCTTTTTTGACAAAGATCTCTTGATGCTCATATAAGTACAATAGCAGTCTTTTAGCTTTTTAAAAAAAAAAATAAATAGGAAAAAATTCTTATCTTAGCAGACTGTTAAATGGACATATTGTGTTCACAGTGTGTTCCCCACTATGCTCAATATTTTATTAGAGCTTATTCATTCAATTTTTCAATACTTACTGAGAACCTATTAGTGCTGGGGAACAAAACAGAAATCTCTGGCTTCATGCAGTGGCAGAAAGAGACAATAAAATTCTCTTTTACTGAATAAGTAAAATAAATAGTGTGCTAGTAATAAGCAGTCAAGAGAAGAAATAAATCAGGAAGAGAGAAATGAAGCATTTGTGCTGGGTCGGGGGCGGTGCTGCGATTCAGATGGGATGGTCAGGGCTGGCCTCTTGGAGAAGGTGTCTTAAGACCTGACTGAACTGAGGGATTAAGACATGCAGACACTTGGCAGCAGAGCCCCCAGGAGGAGGGAACAGAAAGAGGAAAGGCCCCGAAGCGCCATGTGCCTGGTGTATTCAAGGAGCAGGAGGAGGCCAGTGTGGCTGGGGCTTGGGTCAGTGTTTCTCAAACTGGGTTCCTTGAGCCCTAGAATTCTTAAATGCCTTTGGAAGTACTTTTACTAAAAGGCTATTAGAAAATACTATTTCTGCGGCTACTACTAATGCCAACATAAATATTTACCAAGTACTTGCTATAGGCCAGGCTATGCTAAGTGCTTTACCTTATTTGTCCCTTGGACAAGCTACTTTTATTAAAACAGACCATTGCTATAACCACTTAACAGAGAAACAAAGGCTTGGCAAAGTAAAGTCAACTACCCAAGGTCACACAGTGGGTGGTGAAGCCAGGATTTAAATCTGGGAAGTCTTATTTTGAATCCAGAGCCTCTAGGATGAATCAATATCCTATATTCCAGAGAGAGAGAGAGAGAGAGAGAGAGAGAGAGAGAGAGAGAGAGAGAGAGAGAGAGAGAGACGTATTTCAAAAATTTGCCTACTTCCATCATTTGTATGGCAAGATCAATTTTGGCATATATGTTTGCTAATCATCAGGAAATAATCCATAATAAACATCAAGTCATTAAATTGGAAGTGGAATTCCCCATGGCATCCAGATGCCATACTTTCTTATGTCCTTCACCTCATTCCTGTTGGCTGCAGAAATAAGGGGTTGTCTCAGCTCAGCTTCCCAGGGGTCCTTGGTAAGGGGACTTCAGAGGCAGTGCCCTGGCCTTCAGCATCCTCGACATCCTATCTGTGCACATCACTTGCCACCCCTACGGCTTCTTCTGAATGGGGCATCTCTTTGGCTGTGGGCTCTCCTATACTGTACCGAGGAATTTAGACACTGGGCAGAAATAAAAGTGTTTTAATCAGACTTGGTACATGATCAGATGTTTTAGAAAGATAACTCTGAATATAAGGTGGAAGATGAATTAGAGAATGGAGGTTAGAGATCAATTAAGAGAAATCTCAGGCAAGAAATGGTGAGATCCTGACATAGAGAATGGGGAGCCAGAATCAAGAAAAGGAGACTGGAACTGAAGGCATCTGAGAGATAAAATCAACAGCAATTTATGAACAATTAGATTGAGTAGGTAATAAGCAGAGAGAGGCTGAAAATAACTAAAAATTCTAGAAAATCTGGATGCTAGAAATTGAGACAGAGCAGACAGGAGGAAGAGAGTATAAGAGGTAGATGATAGATAAGTTCTTTTTTGAAGAGGTTGTGTCTGAAGCATATGCAGACTAATTTGGTAAAAATGTCCTATAGGTGACTGTCTTGGCCTGCTCAGGCTGCCATAACAAAATGCCACAGACTAGGTGGCTTACACAACAGACATTTATTGTTTTTACAGTTTCAGAAGCTAGAAGTCCATGATCAAGGTGCCAGCAAATTCAGGTTTCTGAGAAGGACTTTATTCCTAGTTTATAGGCAGCAGCCATCTCTCTGGGTGCTCACGTGGCCCTTCTTCAGTCCGTGCACATGGAGAGAGGGTGGTGAGCTCTCTAATGTCTCTTGTTATAAGGACACTAATCCTATCAGATCAGCCTCCCACCCTTATGACTTCATTTAACCTTAATTACTTCCTCAGAGGCCCCATCTTCAAATAAAACCACACTGGAGTTAGGACGTCAACATGCAGATTCTGGGGGGGACACAAACATCTAGTCCATAATAATACTGGGTATCTGTTTTTGGAATTTGCGTTCGGGATGGAATGTGTGGATGTCAACATATAAATGGGAGCTGGACTGGTGGTGTTGATGAGATCGCTGAGGAACACTGTAGAAAGAGTGCTTGGTGCTGAGAGGTTCTGCATGCCAGGGGACGCTGACACTGAAGAAGCAGAGGAAGCGGCAGGAGTTAGACTAAGATGGGGGGGTGGGGACGGCCCAAAAAGTTAACAGAAGATGAGTTTTTCATAGTTCATTTCATGCTGCTATAACAGAATACCACAGACTGGGTAGTTTATAATGAACAGCAATTAATTGGCTCATAGTCCTGGAGGCTAGGAAGTTCAATATCAAGGTGCTGGCATCTGGCAAGGGCCTTTTTGCTGCTTTATAACGTGGCAGAAGGCATCACAGGCTGGAAGGACAAAGGGAGGGTGAGAAAGACTCCTCCTTTTATAAGGAAACTACTCCCACGATAAGGAACCCCTCCTGTCATAAGAGCATTGATCCATTCATGAGGACAGAGCCCTCACGACCTAGCGACCTCTTAAAGGTCTCACCTCTTATACTGTTGCGGTGGCAATTGAATTTTAACGTGAGTTTAAGAGGAGACAAACATTCAAATGATAGCATTTTACCCCAGGCCCCCCAAAACTCATGTCCTTCTCACAAGCACAATACATTCATTCCATCCCAATAGCCACAAAAGGCTTAACTCATTCCAGCACCAACTCAAAAGTTCAACGTCCAGAGTCTCATCTAAGTCAGATACGGGTGAGAATCAAGGCAGATCATTACAGCGACACCGTACTTTTTCAGTACCAATTTTGTCTTAGTTCATTTTGTGCTGCTATAACAGAATACCACAGACTAGGTAATTTATAATCAACAGAAATTTACTAGTTCATAGTTCTGGAAGGGAGAGGAAGAGGAAGAGGGAGAGTGAAGGTTAATTCTAGGTGTCGACTTGGTTAGATGAAGGAATGCTGGGGAACCTGGTAAAGCAATCTTGTCAGGTGTTTCCAGCAGAGATTAGTCTGAGAGTCTGAGTGGCCTGAGTGGGAAAGACCCACCCTCAGTGTAGGTGGGAACCATCCAATCCGCTGGGGGTCCAGAGAGAACAAAAGACAGAGGAAAGAGGTGAAGCTCTCTCTCGATCCGCTGGAGCTGGGATACACTCTTCTCTCCTGTCCACGGACATCAGAGCTCGAGACTCTTCAGCTTTTGGGTTCCAGAACTTACACCAAGGACATCATCAGCTTCCCTGGTTTGAGGCCATTGGACTTGGACTGAGCCATGCTACCGGCATCCAGTTTGCAGATGGCCTGTCATGGGATTTCTCTTCACAATCACTAGCTAATTCCCCAAATAAATCTCTCTCATATATTTATACCACATCCTATTGATTCTGTCTCTCTGGAGAACCCTGACTAATACAGGGAGGGAGGAGAGAGAAAGAGAAAGAGAGAACACAAAAGGAGGCCAGACTCTTACTTTTATGAGGAAACTGCTCCCACAATAATGAACCCACTGCTGTGACAGTGGCATTTGTCCATTCATAAGAGCAGAGCTTTCATAGCCTTATCACCTCTTAAAGGTGCCACCTCTTAACACTGTTACAGTGGTAATTAAATTTCAACATGAGTTTGGGAGGGGACAAACATTCAAATCCTAGCAACTGGGAAAGAGGAATGCGAAGAATACCAGGAGAGGATAATTACAGTTTGAATGTTAAATCTCCTCCATTAAGTAGTATGTGCACTGAGAAGCAGCCATTAAATCTGGCACCAAAATGTACATCATTAGTAACTCATGTCCCCTTCAGCCCAGCATGTGCTATCATGTGGTTATGGTTTCTTTATTGAGCTTCTCATGTGCCAACCACTGTGCTAGGGGCTGTAATGAAAAAGATAAATAACCTTCAAAGATCTTAGTATGCCTTCAAAGATCTTAATAATGAAACAATACTTTACCGATGCCAGAAAGCTCTGTGCTACAAGTCCTGTGCATATTAGTTCAGTGCTTGTATCCAGTTTTCCTTGGTTTAACTATCTTGGAACAGCTTAACTCATTAATTAGATGTTTATCAGGCTATTAGTTATATTTCACTTCCTAGTTCCAAGTTTTGCACTCAGTCTGCTCAAATGAAGTGTTCTCTCAGTCTGGATCCCGGTGTACCCAGGTTGAAAGCACTCTCTCTATAGTCAACTAAATGCTCCATATAGTCTCTCACTCTCCTACCTGCAGAAATCAACCATGACCAGTTTCACTTTTGAGCACATCTACCCCAGTGAGCTCTCCTGGGATTCCCTTCTTTTTCTCCCATCTGAAGTATTTTTGGTAGACTTTTAACTTGTGAGTGTTATAGGTATCACATGAAAATCTCTGGCTTATACCAAATCTTACCTTTCCTTCCCTAGATCTTGGATTCTCTACTAACTCCCTCAAGAGTAGAAGAAACTTGCTAGCAGTATTTCCATTGAATGTGTCTTATAAAATATGTTTTCCTTGGCCAACACAATATTATAAATTTAAAAAGAAATAGTTTTCAACATTTAAATATTGAAATATTTTTATGTAAAATTCTGGATTTCCATGTTCTCTTGAAAAATCAGATGATATGACTACACTGGGCCTGCATTCCTGCCTGACAAGCATTGGCTGGAGGTTCAGGCACTGCACCCTTTACAAGGGCCTTGGGTGCGCTAGTTTGCCACAGTCACCACCACTCCCTAATGTACAGCTCAGAGATCCTTTATACTCCACCAATTAATACTCTCATTTAATTACTTATCAGGCTTTTAAAATATCTGGATTTGTGACCATCACTCTGGAAAGACCCATCTAAAATAAAATTGTAGGGTTTGCTTGGCCATATGGATTATGTAACAAAATAGTCAGATTCCCACTTTTTACAAATCCTGGCATGCCTAAAATTACCATATACATTGCATCTTTCAAGCCAGATGGAAAATTCACATTTTTCTGCCGAGGATGAGTTTCATAGGTTTTGTGATAGAGCCTCATTAACCCACGTTTCTTTCATGTAGCATTCATATTTACACATCACCAGCAAGCTGTTTTATCACCCTCCGAAGGGTATTTTATTCCATGCTCTAAGTTCTGTTCTTGATTTTGTTTAGGGTGCTTCCAGAAAACACATATGATATGAGTACCAGCTATAATAGTTCTCTTCTTACTTTTGGTAAATACAGGCTCTGTTAGGACTGCAGTGCAGCTCCACAGGAGATTTGGGATTGCGGCTATTCATACCACAGCTACGCACTGACAAATGGCAGGCTTTGGCCTTCAGCATTGTTAATTCAGCACCTTTAACTGGCAAACTTTGGAATATTTTTCCCCTTAAGTCTCCCCAGAACTAAATATTTACTTAAAAAACATATGTGAAGAATTCTAGAGTAAATAGAGACAGGGAGATGTGTCCACAGGTGAAAGGTCTAAGACTCAGAATTCACATGTTGTGTTCCTAGATGTGTCTCAAGCTTCCTGGGGGATTTCAGGAAAATCACTTAACTTCCCTAATTCAGCTGAAGAATGGAAATGCTGTTGTTTATCTGCCTTACACTGTGCAATTTTTGCAGAGCCTTAGATGTTGCATGAGGCAAAGGCATCCCCATAATATTCTAAGAATATTAAAATATGTCACACAAAATGAAGCATAGAAGGCCTCTCTCAAGCAACCAAAGAAAATTTTCCTGAAGAAATTCAAGATCAGGGGTGATATGTGTCCTGTGGCCATATAAACGGGCTTCTCCCTATTCCTGGGTCACTGGACAGGCTGCTGCTATTCTCTCGCTTTCTGTTCTAGTCAAACATCAGGTCTCTCTAACCTCTCCCCCTCCTCCCCCATTTAATAGGAAACACATTCTCTTTCCTCAGGACACAAAAAGAAGGAAAAAAAGGAGAGATTTAAGTAGAACAGCAGAATCTCTACCTACATATAACTTGCTAAATATATAGAGCTGAAAATAGCCAGAGCTGAGAGAAAGGAAAAAAAGAAGAGTGTTTTAACAGTAAAGTAAAACCACAACTAATGACTTCAGGAGACAGGAGCTAGGTGGACAAGCAAAGCATTACAGTTTTAAATATATGGGATTTGGCTTCACCTCCCCAGTAAGTGGCCTGGCACTAATTCAAATAGGCTGGTCTGGCACACTAGTGCCTCTGAGAGGGACCACACTGGCGGATGGAAACGACCACAAAAGCCACAGAGAAAGCGCAGGCTTCCAAAGGCAACAGCAGGCAACCAGACTGGCAGCAAAAACGATGCCAAGGCCCCTGCCTCAGGAGGGAGGGCCCAGCCTCACCAGGTTGGGTTTTCTCTCTCCCTAAGTTGGGATCGGTGGGAGGAGTGTCAGGGAGTGAGCAGGCACCATGGAGGATCCTAGACCCCAGGAGCCCTAGAGCTCACAAGGTAGGAAATGCCACAAAGGAGGACAAAAGAGATGGCCTTCCCTCTTCTGGGTGCCACACTGCAGAAAGGCCAGAGAGTCGTGTTTGCGGAATATTTCTGTGTACTAAAGAGAAGGCAATAATCTTTACGGGCTTCTAGTTCTGGAAAATATTTTGCTGTACAAACAGTTGTTTTTCATGCCCTTGAAGAATGCCAAATGATTTGGGACTTGAAGCATTCTCGCTTTGCGTTGCACGAAAGTAAGGAATCCTGTTCAGCGGGTAGGAGACACAGCAGGGGGCTGTAATTGGCCAGGCACCATTTTTAGCATCCACGGTGGTGTCTGCACAATGCCAACACTGCTAACTGGAAAGCTGAAATGGAATTAAAGCTTTTTCCCAAGGCTAAACAAGACATAATGGTATGACTATTTTCCCTGAATTGGCTGATGCCTTTGATGGTCTGTCAGCCTCAGTGATCTCCATGTTAAAATAAGGATAAAAATTAATTTCTAAGATTTCCAGAGGAAGTAGTATCAACAAATTGTTTCCAACTCCTTAAATGAGTTAAAAATGCCAAGTAGTTATCAAAGCTATCATGTCCTCTCGGTGAGTAGAAAACAATCGTAATCGTGGACTTTATGTAAGTTCATCGTTCTTTCCTTTCTTTACCCGAGAAGACCAGCGTGAATGATAATCACAGGAGAACCCCTGCAGCATCCCCCACTACTGTAAGCACTTCACTTATTACTTACTTCATCTTACAAAGCCACGTAGGTTAGGTGTCATTAGACCCCATTTAGAGAGAACGCTGGAGTCTGTCACATTAGAGAAATAGAAGAGCATGGTGGCTGGTATCCAGTGAGTCGAAATAGGGGTGAGGGGAAAGAGCTGGGCAGGAGAGGTAGGGCCGTGCTCGCCGAGAGCCTTGTAAGCTGCATTACATGAGCACAGTGAGTCTGTCAAGCTAGATGAGGAATTTAAACACGGATGGCCAGTGGGCAGTCAGCCTCCATGGGCCTCATATTCTTAAGCAAAGTTTGGGCTGTGGTTCCGACTTAGCTGGGCCTATGGATGGTATTGTAAGCATGTAAGCATATAAAATTGCCCAAGAAGCGAATGTAGAGAGAAGGAAAGAAGACATAATATTGAGCTGGGAAGAGTATGAGAAAACAGAAGCCAACAACGAAGACTAGGAGAGAAAGAAAAGCAACTTCACTGGAAGCCAACAACAGAGACTGTTTCAAAAAGGGAGTCAGCAGTGGTGTTGAATGCACTTGGCAGTTCTGATAAGGACTGAAAAGTGTTCACTAGAATTAGTGAGGTGGAGGTCACGGCCCACCTGGGCGATAGTAATTTCATGGCATGATCAGGAGAGAAGCCAGATTACAACGGGTGAAGGAGCGAATACAAGTCCAGGACGTGTGGACGGCAAGTGAAGATGCCTGGTCATGGAGAAGAGAAAGGTAAGAGACAACCTGGTGGGTGGGGGACCAGGAAAGAGTTGCAGGTTGTGTTGGTGTGTCGGTTTATGTGAGAGCACCATCTGAGCGCACTGAAGTGCTCCTGGGAGAACCCAAGAGCCAGGGAGAGAGTGAGGCTGTGGGAGAGGATCCTGGGCAAGGCCGTGGGGGGCTGTGTGGTGACCCAGGCTAAACAGGAACGTTTTCATTTTTGTAGATGGTACCTCCTCCTTTGGAATCGAATGGCAAGAGGCAAGGATGGGCAGATCAAGGGAAGAGCACAGAACACCGGCAGAGCCGCCCATGGAAAGGCTTCTTTGGCGAGGCTCCCCCGCATCTCCCAGCTGCCCTTCTTTCCCGGGGCGATCTGGCTCAGGACCCACCTCCTCACAGTGCTCTTCTGATGCTTCCAGCTTGTTTTCTTTCTCTCCTGCCAGGTAATTCCTCATTTCCCTCACTTTGCATAATAGGATACTGCCTTGCCTTTTCATTTATTTTTTCTTATGCACACATCTTGATTGAGAAAGGAACTCCTTGCCTTTATTATTGTGATAAATATATGTATATAACATGAAATTAACCATTTTAACTAGTTTTAAGTGTACAATTCAGTGGCATTAAGTACATTCATTCAGAAATGTTATGCAACCATCACCTACGTCTATTTCCAGAACTTTTTCATCATCCCAAACTGAAACTCTGTGCCCATTAAACAGTAACTCCACCCCCCCCACCCCAGCCCCAGTAACCTCTACTCAACTTTCTGTCTATGAATTTGCCTATTCCAAGTACCTCATATAAGTAGATTCGTATAATATTTATCCTTTCGTATCAGCCTGATCATACTTAGGATAGTTTTTAAGATTCATTCATATTATGCATCAGAATTTCTTCCTTTTTATGGCCAAATAATATTATTGTATGTATATGCCACATTTTGTGTATCCATTCATCTATTGACAGACACTGGGTTTTTTCCATTGTTTGGCTATGACAAATGATGCATTATGAACATGGGTATACAAATATCTGTTTGAGTCCCTGCTATCAATTTTTTGGGTGTATACATACCTAGAAAGAAAATAGCTGGATCATATGGTAATTCTGGGTTTAACTGTTTGAGAAACTGCTAAACTGTTTTCCACAGTGGCTGCACCACTTTACGTCCCCACTAGCAATGCATGAAGGTTCCAGTTTCTCCACATCCTTCCCAACACTGGTTATTTTCTGTTGCTGTTATGATTATGATTATTATTATTTTGGATAATAGCCAGCCTGGTGTGTATGAAAGGGTATCTCACTGTGATGCTGACATGCACTTCCCTAAGGACTAATGATGTTGAGCACCTTTTTATGTACATATTGGCCATTTGTATGTTTTCTTTGGAGAAATGTCTATTCAAGTCCACTGCCCATTTTTGAATGAAGTTGTTTTTGTGAAACTCCTTGCCTTTTACATTATTTTTTGATCTTCTTCAGTCCATAGCAAGGTGTTCTTGATAAATGAAAGAATTTAAAAATAATTTTGTTTGGTTTTCAAGACATTGTTATGGAAAGTTTCAAATATTCAGAAAAGCTCAAAGAATTATACTGTGCGACCTAGCTGCCAAAAAAAAAAAAAAAGAAAGAAAGAAAGAAAGAATTATGTTGTAAACATCACTATACCTGACACCTAGCTTCTGTAATTCATATTTATTTATATTTTACTTATCTTATACCTTTCTATCATATATATAGCCTTCTACCTGTCCATCAATGAAGATTATTTTGTGAAAGCATTTAAAATAAGTTGCAGATATCGATAAATGTTTTTTTTTTTTTTTTTTTTTTTTTTTTTTTTTTTTTTTTCCGTTTCGGGCACGGGACCCCAACCCCACGGTTTGCCCCC
>NW_007727245.1:208822-212823 GCF_000696425.1 Galeopterus variegatus
TTTTTTTTTTTTTTTTTTTTTTTTGTCTTTTTGTCTTTTTTCCGTGTCTGGCAACGGATCGCAACCCTCAGTGTTGCCCCCGTACCGGACCGGGGACCGGCAACGGGATCGCAAACCTCGGCTTCACTCCCGCGCCTCGCTCAGCCAGTGAGCGGGAGCCGGTCTGTATGTGGGATCCGAACCCTCGGGCGGGAGCGCCGCCACGCTTCCCAAGCGGCGCACTATCCAGTGCGCCACCGGGCCGGCCCCGATAAATGATTTTTTAATGAATGAAAAAATAAAGGTTCATAAAATGTCTAAGTCAGCTTGAAGCAAGGATACAGCTGCCTCTGGGACTTCTCTAGCAGATAAAATACAAGAGCAGAAGAGGGGTAAAAGTCAGTGGGGGAGTTAGCTCCATGACTTTGAACATGCCTTAATGAAATTTCCTGGGAAAATGAATCAAAGAAAACATTCCCAGGAAAGAGGCAGTGCTGACAGGGGGATGTCACCATCACAGCACCCAGGCTGTGTCTTGCCATGGTTGCTGGGCAACACTGCTGGTACATCTGCTGCACGTGTAAGCAGTGAATCCCGGGACTATAAGTAAAACTGCCTGAGGCTAGTAGCTTCCAGAATTAGCTCTTAAGCCTCCTTGTCCCTCTCCTGCTATACAGCATGGACACCTTGGTCTTCCCCACTGGGCTATTAAATCCTTTGAAGTCAGGGACCATGTTCTATTTATTTCTACACCCATCTCTATTTCATAACAGCACCTAACATCTAGAATAATGTTTTAGACAGAGAAGATCCACAATGACTTTTGCAAGCCCCATTAAGCACGTATATCCTCCAACCTTAGGGCCCATCAGAACTTGAACTCTGCTTCCTTTCTTGTATCCACATCCTACCTTGGAGGAACTCCTGGAAACCCTGTCTAGAGCTCAAGAATCTAAGTTACTCCTTACTACAACCAACCTATTGCCTGCCTAGCATCTTCCATCTTTATCAAACTCCTCATGATTAGCTAAACCTCCCAGCCTGCATGACACCCCTTGCCCTTGTTCTAGCACAACAAAAGCCACCATCAAGGTCATTTACGAGGTGTCATGGAAGCTGGGGAAGGAGACCTTCAATCTAAAGGTACAGAATGCAGACTTACAGACTGTGCTCAGAGAGAGACTCAGATAATGTCCCTTGGGAAGTTTAAGAAATAGGATCTCATGATAAGGGCAAGAGAAATCATACTTTTTGGTTGGAAGAGCATTTTAAAATAGGGAACAAGGAATACTGCCAAAGATAATGTTTCAGTCATCCAGACGTGAAAAATCAAAAACAGAGCCCTTTGATGGGGCGAAAGTCAGTGACATCTGAGAAACAAGACCACAAGCGGATTTAGAAACAGATTATAATCTCTGTTTCTCAGTTATGCAGTCAAAAAGACTCCATGGGTCTTCTGACGAAAAGGATGGATGGTAAGCCTTACCTAGGGCCTGCTGGAGATCAGGAAAGAGGCAGGGAGGGAGAGGCAAGAAGTGGAATTTGGACAGAACGATGAATTGCATCCAAATAAATGCGATTTAATAACAGCATATGAAAAGACAAAGTCCTCATTTTCACCTGTCTCTGGATTTGCAAACATAGATATTTCCTTTAGAGAGGAAACCACTGTATTTATGATTGGTTCATATTTCACACCTTTATTCATATAAATCCTGTAGTATAAAAGGCCTATTTCTTATTACATAGGAAATGCTGAATGCACTGGGGATTCACAGAAATGCTCAAAGCTTTTCTAGGAGAAGAAGTTAACATAAGTAGTCGGTCACAGGAGTACAGCCTAAAAAACAAAGCCTTCTTTCTGACTCTGCAGAAATTAAGTACTGACATGTGAAACCTGCTGAGAGTTTCATCTGTTTTTACTCTCAAAGCCTCATTCTTTTTTCCCAAGTATACACACATCATGCCTTAAGCTTGGATGCGAGCGAACGCTGACGTGCCCCCTACAGGGTAAAGAATGTAGCAGCGCCCCCTAGTGCTCGCTGGGTCAAGTTACAACCCACAAATGTTCAAATAGGATTCAGTTTTCATCCCTGGACTGCCAGGACACCCAAACACCAAAAGCTTGGGTTTGTCAATATTAAAATGCCAAACCAAATTTCAAATAATATAAAGTTTTACTAAAAGGAAAAATAGAGACAAGTCAGATATATGAATTTCCACTCAAACGTTCTAACAATATTTACTATCAAGATGAAGATCAATGCAATGTCACTTTCCAATACCCCACGGTTACACTTTGAATGCAGAAACAATGTATACCTATAGACTATCAGATGCAGGTGTGTTGGCTTTGGGAAACTGGGTCCCTGTTGCCAGGATAAGGGGAGCTGACTAATTTCATTTTTGCTCTACATAATGTGATAAACTTAGCTCCTTATGGATCCGATTTAAATTTATCAAAGATGAAATTAGTAAAGCAGATCAAAATGTCACCTTCTTGCCACATAGCTGCTAACACTATATCCACCAAGTGGGGTTCTTTTTTCTCCAGTTTTTTAAAGTGATTGTAAAATGCTGCTCTCACGATTTTCTTCTTTCTGCACTTTCTCCTTATTGCAAGGTCAATTCATCAGAGTGCTGAGTATAGTTCCACAGACATGGCTGTTTAAGACACAACTAAAAGAAAAGGTGGCTACCTCTCAATGAATGTTAGCACCTCAAATAAAATGATGACTAACATACCACCTATTAAGAGTTTTACAGAAATTATCTCGTAACAAACCAAATAAGGTAGGCACCATCATCTCCTCCATTTTACAGGAGAGGAAATCAAGTCTAAGGCCACACAGCTCACAGGGGTGGCTCCGGTAAGATTCAAACCTAGGGAGTCTGACTCTAGAGCTCAAGCTCTTAATCACTCTGGGAACATACTGCCTCCCAAATGCAATGATATTATAGATAGTGTAAGTGAAAGGTTATGGATGGGTCAGCCTTTGAACTGGCCTGCAAATTTGTTGCCAAGAGACTCAAGATGGGAATGTATTTGAAAGTTGTATAGCAACAGGGATCTAGAAAACAGATGCCACTATGCACTTCTGGGGCTTGTCTCAGCTACCACCTGAGAACCACAGCCCAAGCCTTTTCCTAAGGCTCTGCTTGAAGAAGAGATTCTAGTGGAATGGTAAATAACCATTATGGGGAGATCTCTGTGAAAATTTCAGTGCTGCTCTTAGCTAGATTTTTTTTAAAGCATAAAATCAGGTTAAAATAAAAATTCTAAAAAGTAGCTCTGGCTAGAAACAAGGAGCCAACTAGACACATGTTGAGAAGACTGGAGTTCTCACTGCAGGGAATCTTGACAATCTCTGGAAATAGGCATCTTCTCTTGACTTTGCCCACAGAGCTGCAAGAGATCACTCACAATACACTTGATTTTTTTTTTTTTTTTTTATAAACCATTTCTGTTCTTGGGATTTAGGAAGTAACCCATGATAGTTCCTATAGTAATAGGGAAAGGGAGAGTTTCAGCTTGACTTTCAGAAAAGAAATACAGGGGGCCGGCCCGGTGGCACACTGCTACAGTGCACCGCTTGGACGTGCGGCAGCACTCCCGCCAAGGGTTCGGATCCCACATACAGACCGGCTGCTCACTGGCTGAGCGAGGTGCGGGCGCAAGACCGAGGGTTGCGATCCCGTTGCCGGTCCCGGTCCGGTAGGGGCGCGACACTGAGGGTTGCGATCCATTGCCGGTCATGAAAAAAGACAAAAAGGAAAAAAAAAAAAAAAAAGAAAAAAAAAACAGGCCCCCCTTTTTTTTTTTTTACTATTTTTGATAAAATTAGACTAGTTTGATTTATTTTCTTTTACTTTCTTGCTATTATTACTAAACTAATACATGGTCACTGTTATCAGTAAAATCATCAAAAGATGCACAAAGGAAGAGTGAGTCATCTCCATCCACCCAGAGTCCCTTTCATTCCCTGTCTCCCGAGGGAACCAATTTGTTAACCTCCGATGTC
>NW_007727245.1:212833-218022 GCF_000696425.1 Galeopterus variegatus
CTGAGCGAGGCGCGGGAGCAACGCCGAGGCTTGCAATCCCGTTGCCAGTCCCCGGTCCGGTACGGGGGCAACGATGAGGGATGCGATCCATTGCCGGTCATGAAAAAAGACAAAAAGGAAAAAAAAAAAAGAAAAGAAAAGAAATACAGGCCTCACTATCTTTTTTTATACTATCTTTGATAAAATTAGACTAGTTTGATTTATTTTCTTTTACTTTCTTGCTATTATTACTAAACTAATACATGGTCACTGTTATCAGTAAAATCATCAAAAGATGCACAAAGGAAGAGTGAGTCATCTCCATCCACCCAGAGTCTCTTTCATTCCCTGTCTCCCGAGGGAACCAATTTGTTAACCTCCGATGTCCAGCTTCCCCTACTTTCTCTGTACCCATACACACATCCGTGCTCATATACAGACATAGGAAGGGTTTTAGATTTGATTTTCTTTTTTTTTTTTTTTTGTCTTTTTGTCTTTTTTCCGTGTCCGGCAACGGATCGCAACCCTCAGTGTTGCCCCCGTACCGGACCGGGGACTGGCAACGGGATTGCAAGCCTCGGCGTTGCTCCCGCGCCTCGCTCAGCCAGCGAGCGGAGCGGGAACCGGTCTGTATGTGGGATCCGAACCCTTGGGTGGGAGCGCCACCGCGCTTCCCAAGCGGAGCACTATCCAGTGCGCCACCGGGCTGGCCCTAGATTTGATTTTCTTTAAAAATGAGATGGTACTAGACATACTGTCCTGAAACTTGGTTTTCTCACTCATCACCATATCAGGGACACCTCCGCAAGGTGACAGATATAAATACAACATTATTTTAAGATAGTCGCACAATATTCCACAGTATGGATGGGTCATAATTAATTCAAATATTTCCCTAGTGGTGGAAAATCATTTTATTTCTGGTTTATAGCTGTGCAAGACAAGGAGGAAATAAAACTTACCTGTAACATAAATGTTCCCCTCCTGGTGTCTGCTTTCCAGAGATTCTCCAAAGTTGGACAGCTTTCTCAAAGCATATATATATTTAATTTTATTAGCTATCGCAAGGTAACTTTCACAACTGGCAGCAATGTATATCCAACCAGCAATGTGTAAGCCTGCCCATTCTCTAACATTCTTACCAGTAATGGATACTTCTACCCTTTAAGTTTTGCTAACAAGGGCCGGCCCGGTGGCGCACTGCTACAGTGCGCCACTTGGGAAGCGCAGCGGCGCTCCCGCTGAGGGTTCGGATCCCACATACAGACCGGTTCCCGCTCACTGGCTGAGCGAGGTGCGGGAGCAACACCAAGGGTTGTGATCCCGTTGCCGGTCCCAGTCCGGTACGGGCGCAACACTGAGGGTTGCGATCCATTGCCGGTCACGAAAAAAAAAAAAAAGTTTTGCTAACATGATAGGTTTTTAAATATCCCATATTTTATTTAATTTGCATTTCTTCTATGACTAATAAATGAAGTTGAACACATTCACGTCTGTAGGCCATTAGGATTCCACTTCCATATTCTTTGTCCAATTTTCTACCGGGCTATATGTCTTTTAAAAAATAATTATAGAAACTCTTAATATTAGCGATATGAATCCTTTGTCTTTCATATGCACTGCAACTTTTCTCCTGGTCTCTCACTTTTCTCTTTTCTTTTTATAATATCTTTTATATCCAATTTTAAAAGTTACACAGTTTAATGTATTTTTTTTTCTTCTGGCTTCTTGGTTTCCTGTCTTCCTAGGAAATCTTTTCTAACATTTTCTATTATTTTATATTTATAGCTTTGGTTGATCTGGAATTCATCCTGTAATATGGACTGGCATTTGGCTTTGTTTTCTCCTGTGCTGGATAGTCACTATGTCAGCAATGCTGTCCAATTTTATCTCATTGAACAAAACTTTTTCCACTGAATTGAAATGCCATCTTTGTCAAATGTCAATTTCTCACATGTGTCTGCATCTATTTCTGGACATTTACTATGTCACGCTACCATCTCTGTCTGTGCCTGTGCCGGTTGTACTGGTTTTCAGAGGCTTTACAGAAACATTTGATATCTGGTAAGGCAAGATTACTCACATTATTCTTTTCCCATTATTTTTTTGGCTCTTGTCACAACCCTTTTCTTCCATGTGAGCCTTAAAATCATTTTATCCTGTACCTTCCTACAAACACAAAAAACAAAAACCCAAGTAATATTCTAGCAGAAAATGAATTTAATTTTTAAAATAATTTAAAATATTTTTTATTGTAATATAGTTGATTGTACATAACTGTGGGGTACAGAGTTGAATATCCATACCTGTGTGCAATATGTGATGCTCAAATCAGGATGATTAGTATATTCAACATTACACAATGTAATCACTTTCCCTAGTCCTTTACCAGTTCCCTCCTTACCCCCCACCCCCTTTCCCATCTCTGGTAACCTCAGTTCTGTTCTCTCCTTTTCAAAGTTCAATGTATTATTGTGATTTTGGGGCTTTTCTTCCTTCCTTTCTTTCTTATTTATTTGTTTACTTTTTAGCTGTCACTTATGAATGAAGATATGAGGTATTTCTCTTTCTGTGCCTGGCTTATTTCACTTAACTTGATTTTCTCTAAGTGCATCCATGTTGCTGCAAATGATAGTAGTTCATTCTTTTTTATGGCAGAGTAGTATTCCATTGTGTAACTATACCAGATTTTCCTTATCTAATCATCTGATGATGGACATTTAGGTTGGTTCCAACTCTGGACTATTGTACATAGAGCTGCAATAAACAGAGTGCAGGTGTCCCTTTGACATGATGATTTCCATTCCTTTGGGTATACACCCAGCAGTGGGATTGCTGGATAGTATAGCAGTTCTACCTGTAGTTTAAGAAACCTTCATATTATGTTCCATAATGGCTATACCAATTTACAGTCCCACGAACAGTGTCGGAGGTTTTCTCCACATCCTCGCCAGCATTTGTTGTTTTCCATCTTTTTGATGACAGCCAGTCTAACTGGGGTGAGATGGTATCTAACTGTGGTTTTGATTTGCATTTCCCTGATGCTGAGTGATGTTGAGCATTTTTTCATGTGTCTGTTGGCTATTTATATATCTTCCTTTGAGAAATGCCTATTCAGCTCCTTTGCCCATTTTTTAATTGGGTTATTTGTTTTTTTTACTGTTGAGTTCCTTGTATATTCTGGATATGAATCCTTTCTTGGATGCAGAGTTTGCAAATATCTTCTCCCACTCTGTTGGTTGTCTTTTTGCTCTGTTAATTGTTTCTTTTGCTGTGCAGAAGCTTTTTAGTTTGACATAATCCCACTTTTGTTGCCTGTGATTTTGGGGTCATATTCATAAAGTCTTTGCCCAGTCCTACTTCCTGGAGTGTTTCCCTTAAGTTTTCTTTTAGGAGTTTTATAGTTTCAGGTCTTATATTTAAGTCTTTAATCTATTTTGAGTTAATTTTGGTATATGGCGAGAGGTATGGTTCTGGTTTCGTTCTTATACATATAGATGTCCAGTTAAAGTATAAGCATTTATAATACTCTCCTGCCCTACAGGAACGTATCCTTTGTTAGTAACCTGTACTTTCTGTCTGGAAGACTGTGAGATTGTTTTTTTTCTTCTTCACTCTTCTTAGAATGTAGAAAGTCACTGGGAAACATCAAAATGTATTTCTTTTTTCAAGATTCAATAAGCCTTTCTGGTCTAGAGACTCAAAACCAGAGTTCTTCAGTGCAGGAAAACTTTTTTTTATTTTTCTGTTATTATTTCTCCTCCTTCAACCCATATTTTGCTCCAGAACCTTCTCTCTGAGTGTATGGTATGTGTCCTAGATAAGTCCTACAAGTCTCTTATCTGATTTTCCTGACTTCAACTTCTTTATGCCTTCAACTCTGTATTGCAGTCTTCCTGATTCTTAATTTTCTACATCATGATTTTGGTTCTCTGCAGTAATTATTTGCCTCATCAGATTATTCATTAATTTTTAATTATGAACTTTTTTGTTGTTGTTGTAGAATTGAATTTTAGTGTTCTGACTGCATCTTCCTGACAGTACTCTGCCATCTCTACTTTTTGGTTAAAGTTCTCTCCTGTTTCTTCCATCGGTTCTACCGCATGGAGACCTGCTGTTCTGAGATGGCCACATGAACTCCCTCTCAAGGTTTCCTTTTCTCTTTTGTGACTTGTCATTACTCTTGTCTTCAGCACTCACACAGGTCTGGTTTGTAAAGACTCTTGAGCAGTGGCAAACCAGCCAGTGCTGGAAGACAAGTAGTTTCTTCCCTTGCTATCTGCCAGTGAAGCAGTTCAGGAACGGTAGCCCCTGGGGGGGCATGAAGAACTGCCCTGTTACTCCCAAGCTCCCCCTTTTCCAGGATCGAGGCCTGGGAACACTTCTGACTTCCATGGGAATCACCTCCCAGAGCCACTGGGATCAACAGCACAGATCTAGGCTTTCCCAGGTCACAGGGAGCAACTCTGCAGGTGGGGATCCCCTGTGAGGGAGGGATTCCCAGGCTTCCTAGCACTCAGCAGGCAGCGTCTAAAGCTGGGTCTTCGCTTTGCCTTGGGAAAGGACAATCCTTTCCTCTGCTTCAGTTTTTTAGGTTCTCGCTGACACCAGGGCCACCACGTCCCCTACCTGCTTAGTCCCTGGTGATCCTGTGAGAACCACAGCTCTCCATGACATCTCTCCCAGACACCTCTCCAGACATCTCTCCCGAAGATGGAGTTAGGAATAAGAGCCCAACTGTTTACCCCACTACTGGATATGGACAGACCAAATACTGGATATTTGAGCTACTTCTCAGACATTTAGTTATCTTCCAGTTATGGAGAATCTAGTGATAACTAAGAGGTGTTAAAAAGCTCGTTTAAAAAATAGATAGAATGCCCTTTATCTCCTTCTCGTTTCTGATTGCTCTGGCTAATACTTCCAATACTGTGTTGAATAGGAGTGGTGAGAGTGGGCATCCTTGTCTGGTTCCTGTTCTTAAAGGAAAAGCTTTCAGTTTTTCCCCATTCAGGATGATATTGGCGGTGGGTTTATTATATATGGCTTTGATTATGTTGAGATTCTTTCCATCTATACCTAATTTATAAAGGGTCTTTGTCATGAATGAGTGTTGGATCTTATCAAATGCTTTTTCGGCATCAATAGAGATAATCATATGGTCCTTGTGTTTGATTTTATTAATATAGTGGATCACATTTATTGATTTG
>NW_007727245.1:218032-245192 GCF_000696425.1 Galeopterus variegatus
CGATATATTGACCAAATAAAAAAAAATAAAATAAAATAAACAAAAATAGATAGAATGGTTGGAGAACAGGCTTCTGTGTCTGAATCCAAATGAACTTAAAACAGAATGAGAAGACATCAGCAGATAGTAATGAGCATGAACTTCAATTAATGTAGGCTAAATGGGAAACATTTAGTGGAACTTTGTGACTAACTCACGGTTACATATAAAGGGATGGGAGATTGGAACCTAAGTATTTTATGGAGATAAATATGAGTATGTCGTTTTATTTGTTGGAAGTATATATGTTTGAGGTGCCTTATAATACATGATTCCATCAGGGAATATATCAGGGATTCCAAACAGGCCAGAGGCTGCCCCTCAGAGAATCGCAGCCCTGTCTGAGTCACACCCTAGTCAGGAACAGCCCAGCCCAACCTCTCCGCCCTGAGCTATTCCTTGCAAAAACTATCTCTGCTCAGTAGTTCCACAGGCACACATTTTGGTTTTGGCTTTTGGTTAAGAGTAACATGAGCAGCCTTGAGACCTAGGTATCCTCAGGGTTTTCGAGAAATGTAATGCCTGATTACACTTGGTTCTCAGTGCCCTAGCAGTGCCACATAAGCATTTCCATGAAATATAAAATCATCTTTTGAGTCATGAAACAATAACAGTAGGTCAAAGTAGCCTAATTTCTTTCTTGATACCTTGACCTATAACAAAAGAACCTAAAGCAAATATGGCAAATGCTGAGATTTGTTAACTCTGGGGACAGGCCCATCAATGTTTATAATGTCCCACTTTAAACTATTCTCTAGGTTTGAAGTATTTTGTATTAAATTCAAGAGACACCTTTGGACAGAGTGATAACTTTTGTAGACTTAGGTAATAAGCTGAGGGTCAAACCATCAAAATTCATTTACAAGCTGTCAATTTCCACTTGGCAAGCCTAGAATGTGCGTTTGTGATTTGAACAAAATTGGAATATTTTTCCAATGTCCTATCAATACCCCATCGTTTCTATTTTTCACTGATGACTCGCTCTTCATGCCACAGGATTAATGAAACAACTGCTTAGTTGGCTTTCTTGTTCCATGTCTGAAGGTGAAGTGGGGAAATAAGGCTCTCTGCCACAATAGACCCCTCCAGGGATCAAGAGCTCTAGCCTTCAGAGTAGCCAAGGTTCCTTTAGTAGTCCGTTATCTCTCAGTCCAGACTGAAACGGATCCAAAGCGAACCACATAAATTTTCAGATTGTGTACATGTACATGAAGGTGACACATGCATAACTTTTCCTTGCTATGTCACATAGTGCGGCAGTCCCCCCTTATCCACGATTTCACTTTCCTTAGTTTCAGTTACTGGCAGTCAACCATGGCTGGAAAATATTAAAAGAAAAATTCCAGAAATAAAGAATTTATAAGTTTTAAATTGCATGCCATTCTGAGTAGAATGATGAAATCTCACGCAGTCCCACTTTGACTTGCCCTGTCCTGCCTGGGACACATAGCATCCCTTGTCCAGAGTCTCCATGCTGTAGACACTGCCTGCCCACGAGTTGCTTAGCCACCTCGGTTATCAGATCTGCTCTCGTGGTATCTCAGGGCTTGTATTCAAATAACCCTTTTTTTACATAATAATGGCTCCAAAGTGAAAGAGTAGTGATGCTGGCATGTTGTTATAAATGTTCTATTTTATTATTAGTTATTAATCTCTCATACTGTGCCTAATTTATCTATTAAACTTTATCATAGGTATGTATCTATAAAAATATACACAGTATATACAGGGTTCGGTACTGTCTGTGGTTTCAGGTATTCCCTGGGAGTCTTGAAACAAATATCCCAAGGATAAGAGGGGACTACTGCACTTTGTTTGTCTTTATTCAAATGTTGGGAATTATTCAACCATTTAAGAAAAAATACATACACATAGCACATTCTCGACTAACCCTACCTATTTTTCAATGGGAAAGAAAGAGAGAAATGAATTGACAGGGCGGGGGAGAGAGGGAGAGAGAGGTGAGAGAAAGGGGAGGAGAGAGAGAGAGAGAGAGAGAGAGAGAGAGAGAGAGAGAGAGAGAGAGAGAGTGGTGAATATGAACCTCTTTGTAGTGACAAGGCACACAGACCAAAAAAGGATTATGAGATCCCTAATGGAGGATATGTCTGCTGCAGCTCAGGAACTTAACAGTGTTGAAAGAGTCCAAGCCCTATGGTAGTTCTGAAATCTTCTGATTATGATTTTTACATGCTACTGCTTTCTTTTCTTTCCTTTGCTTTCCTTTGGTTAAAGAGTTCAATTGCCACTAATTCCTTGTTAATACTAAAGGTCGTCACCGTGGAGTACTCAGCCCATCGCTTAGCATTTGGACTTTGTATTTCTGAATATAAGATAAAATGGTGTTTTGGAAACTCCTCTCTGGACAGGCTCCGGGAGTGACTGAATACACCTTGGCTTTACTGGTCCCAGTGAAGCCACCTGAAAAGCAAGCACAGGAAACCACGCTGTCACACACTCCATGACCCACGGTCCAGCGTCTCTGGCTCTGCCCGCTGCTGCCTTCAGAAAGCGGGGCTGGGGTGCGTGCTCACCTCCCCCTCCCAGCTCTTGCGGCTACTGCTTTCGTGTTCCTCTGCCATCCAGAGTCAGTGCTCAGATGTGCTACTTCTGAAAACATTGGAATTACGGCATCTAGCAGTTTTCAAAGTTGCATCCCTCAAATTTTATATTCAATTAAGATGAGGCTTAAATAAGGGAGATTTTTCCTGGTAATGAAAATGAACTCAGTAAGTACAGAAATAAGAAACCTTTTCAGTGATCCACACATAAGAAAGTCAGCTTTGAAATATCTTCCCCAGTCCATGCAAAAGGAAGATTACCCCCTAGGCTATCAGATCAAGTCATCCTGCACAAAACACTCCATTGGCCTCCTATCTTAGTATAAAACCCAAATTCCTTGCCAGGCATGCAAATCTTCTATCCTATTCACTCACTCCAACCACACAGGCCTTCTCACAGCCTCGGCTTTTCATCCATCTGGCTTCTCCCCTCACTTTCTTCAGGCCTCTCCTCAAATGTCACCTTATCAGAGAGCCTTCCTGGACCACCATATAAAAACCAGCTTTCCCAGCACTCTCTGAACTTTACTCATTCAATTTCCATTTTAGCACTCCCCACCACATTAATACTAGGTGTTAATTTATTCCTCTAGTCTGTCTCCTCTCTCCAGGTAAACTCCACTAGAGAGGGAAGTCTGAGAACACTGCTGTGTCCCAAACACCTAGAACATTAGCTCTCAATATATATTTGTTAAACAAATGAATGAAAACTTGTTG
The DNA here is from genome assembly GCF_000696425.1 of Galeopterus variegatus. Lineage (NCBI taxonomy): Eukaryota > Metazoa > Chordata > Mammalia > Dermoptera > Cynocephalidae > Galeopterus > Galeopterus variegatus. The sequence goes on from NW_007727245.1 coordinate 221,350, forward strand.
GGGAAAAAAATGGATGAATAAGATAAATGACATTTTGTTCTCATTTCCTCAAAAGGTAATTATGATCATTGTTATATCCTGTCATTAAGGCCCCATAACAAATTTTTTTTTGGCAGCTGGCTGGTACAGGAATCAGAAATCTTGACTTTGGTGTTATAACACCACACTGTAACCAGCCAGCCCTGCCTAATAAATTTTATACATGTCGTAGGTGGATAATTTGAACTATAATTGCTATAGTTGCTATTACTAGTTAGTATTAATATTAGAACATACGGGCCGGACCATGGCTCACTTGGGAGAGTGCGGCGCTGGTAGCGCCGAGGCCGCGGGTTCGGATCCTATACAGGGATGGCCGGTATGCTCACTGGCTGAGCGTGGTGCTGACAACACCATGCTGAGGGCCTCGATCCCCTTACAGGTCAAAAAAAAAAAAAAAAAATTAGAATGTGAGATAATTGGTATTGTATTTTATTACTTGTGAATAAAATACTATCAACACATCTTATGCCTCCAACACTCTATAATACAGCTATTCTTAATCTTCTTCTTGTCATGTATCTCTTTGAGAATCCGATTAAATTTAATGAAAATCTATCAGATCCTATACCCAGAAAAATACATGCATGACTAAATTCTATAGAAAATTTGTGGGTTTATGAACATTCCTGAAACCCAACCAAACCCTCGGTTAAAAGTTCCTGTCACTGAGCTTTAGAAAGAGCTATATGTGTACTGTCCTGCAGTTACCAATTAGAAAGTATCAATTGGGAAGTCTTTTATGCACGACCATGTATTTGTTACACTGGGCCTACTGAATTAGCCATTTCCTTCCTGGAGATTTTAATTTTGATTTGTTGTTGTTGCTGCTGCAGCTGCTGCTGGTATGTGTGTGCTTGCGTGTGTGTCTGTGTGTGTTCACATGAGGATTTACATATTAAAACATAGGGAAGAATAATGGAGAGACTTTGGTTGGCCTCTCAGTAACGTCACTGCAGCTGTCAGACTACAGGCAAGTAATTTAATTTCTCTAAGATTCATCTTCCTTATAAGGGAAAAATAACATATACTTTAGAGCACTGTTATAAGAATTAAATAAGAAGATGTAGGTAAAGTTTTTTCAATGCTGTCTACCTGACATAGGTAAGTACTCAACAAATGATTGTTGTTATTATTTCCTTGCTTAGATACCACTTTTCTTTTATCTGATGTTGTCATCTCCCTCTTATTTGGGTAATCCTTAGACCAGACGAACATATTTTTAAAATTACCTTGAGTTTCCATACAATAACATACATTGGCCTTTCAGTGTATCTTTTTTTGCTGTGACTTTTCTAAAAAGGGAACTAATTCAGAATTTATTGTGGTTCACACAGAATAAAAGATTAAATCGCCATTGGATTACATGCAGAAATTAACCCAATCATTCTTCAAAATAGCAATATATTTGCTGCATAATATCAGCATCATCGAGAGTAGAAATTACATTACTCTAAATATACACCAGATGGCTCTAGGGTGACATGGTTATTAAAAAAAATAAAAGTTTTGATTGTTTATAGTTCCCTCAAGGGCAGAATCTGTGTCTAATCTATGTCTGTAATTTACTTACAGAAACCAATAGATAAACACGGGAGTAAAATATGTCTTAATTTATGGTAACAGCAACAATTTGCCATTCTTTTCAGAACGATATTCTCTGCTAATTTTTCTAAAAAGATTTGAAGATTTCAATATAGACAAAAAAAATTGGTGACACTTGGGTTTCTGAGGTAGGCTAATTGATTGCAAAGGACAAGAAAGAAACAAAATTTTGCAAGCAGATGCTCAATTTCAAGTTTAAAAATTCAGAGTGGTAAATTGTGCTGCTACTCAAATGTGGACTGAGTTAAAACTTTAGACCGGTTTCCTTTGCTCTTTGTTAATTTTGTTCTTTCACTGAAGAAAAAAAGCAAAAGAAAAAGAAAGAGAAAGCTGTGTTTCCATTTTGTGCCAGACACTGTTCTAGGTGCTAGGCACCCAGCGGAGAACAAAACAGACGTGGTCTAGCCTCATGGAGATAACATTGTTCGTTCCACTGACAAAGAGGGAGTAGGAGGGAGGCAGGAATATTAGTGAGGAGAAATTAAGGTTTTGTTTTCTCCCCTTAATGTGATTTCTTTTCCCTTCATCTGACTCATAGTCATATATAATTACATCTGCAAACAAATAAGTAACTTAAGCGAGAAAATAAATCCTTTCTTTAAAATTCAACCAACCAACCAAACATTTGGCTATGTGCCCTTGTAAATATCCTTTGTTCTAAGTTCCCCCAAACACTTAAAGCGATCGCTCACTGAATTTCTTCAACTTTCCACCAAAAGGTAAGTTCTGTGGCATTCGTGATACTGAGATTTTGGAACCAGCATTTGGGATCTATTTCTTCTTTTCTTTTCTTTTTTTTTTTTTTTTGGCTCTTGAAATTTGAATAAGCTGCTTATGTGGTCACTATACCATTTCCAGAATAAACTCATACACAAATGCTCAGGCTGAGCTTGCCGATGCCTCCACTCACTTCTCCAACCCTGGCTTCTCAACTGGGGCACCCAAGGACTGCCCAGGCATATCCTGACCCATTTTTTCTCATCCCCATAACTGCCCAGTTATACTATGACACACTTTTTTGTCATCACCATAATTCCAATTCTGCACTCCAGTTTTTGTATTAACTGATAGTGCCTTTGGTTGGATGTCACTGCACTGCCATTGAGATAGCCATAAGCCACATGTGGCTGTGGAGCACTTGAAATGTGGCTGGTCCAAATTGAGATGTGCTGTGAGTATAAAATACATACTACATTTCTAAGACTTATTATAACAAAAAGAATACAAAATCTCCCATTAATACTTCTATACCTGATTGAATGTCAAAATAACAGTATTTTTAATATATTGGGTTAAAATATACCATTAAAATTCATTTCACCTGCTTCTTTCTACTTTTAAAATATATATCTATTAGAAAATTTTAGATCACATATGTGGCTTGCATTATATGTCCAGTGGACAGTGCTGCTACAGACTCTCTTAATGATGTTTTGGATTTCAGCTTTCCATGCACTTAAAGACTGTTTGCCTCCCTGATATACTGGGTAGGAACTCCCTGATCCAACCCCTGCCATGAAGCAGTTCAATGGACAGCGACTGTTTACTCCCACCTTGATGGTCTTTGCCATATACAAACTCCATTTCATATCTTCTCAATGAAATTCAAATAAAAAGCAACACAGAGCATTATTTTAGATGTTTGAGATAGCTCAATCTATTGCCATTATACAATGAACTAAGCAAGACACTGCATAGACCACAGGATGCACGGTAGGGTATGGGGTGCAGTTCCTGCCTGCAACAAGCTTGCTGTAAGGCTGAGGGGGAAAGGCAGGTGAGCTAGACTATGAGAAAGAAGAGAAGGCATGACTCAGTAGGAGGGTGCAGATGAGACACCTGGGTAACCTGGTTCTTACATAGCACCCCACCCATCACTGCTGCTTGTCCATATCAGAAAGTTAGAATATACCACGCAAATTACGCCCACATAGGTGGGAGAAATCAGGAAATATCATGAGAAGAAAATTATAAATAAAATCATGCTTGAAGGCTGAGATGGAAGAGTAAGGAATCATACATTCTGAGTAAAGAGGTAGAGGCTTGGAGGTGTAGAGAATGTTTGGGGAAGAGAGATTTGTTGAGTTTGGCTGCAGCAGAGAAGCCAAAGGCTGAAGAGGTAGATGGAGTTTGGGATGTAAAAATATGAGAACATTGGATTCTAAGCTAGGAAGTTTTACCTAATGTGGAGACAATGGTGAGCCATCAGAACTGTGGTTTCAGGAGAATACAGTCATCTATAATGGTATATAGGTGAAGTGAAATGAGGGAGAGTCTAGAAGTGAGTAGATCAATTAGGAAACTATTGGAATAGTCTGTGCCAGGGAGGCCGTCATTCTCCCATCCACGCTGTTGGCAAACACCACCAGATGAGAATGGTCCTCTTTCCCAAATGCAGCCTCTGAATTCTCCTCAATACAATGCTGTAGTCAGCTATAAATTGGCACATGAAGAAAGTCAATTTTCTATCTTTTATTTAGCAAAAATGTTAGGACCTGAACTAGGGTAAAATCAATTGGCAGAGGAGAGAAAATATAAAATCATCTCAGAGGTTGAATATATATATCAGGCATCTCATTAAAGAGTATATGATTGCACTAAGCATTCATGTCTGCTTGACTAGGATGCAGACTGGTGCCACTGATAGAAACAGAGAAGCTCTAGAAGAATCTGTCCTCCCTTGGCACATGAGTTCGATTTTAGGCATATTATATACGAAGCAGCAGTGAATAATTTAGGAAGAAAATCCCAGAAAGCCTGAGATGTGCAGGCCTGGGGCTGTGGAAGAGGTCATGGTGGAAAATCTTCTACACGGTTGTCATAGCTGGAGACATGAGATTAAGTTTAGAGGAAAAAAATCAAAGGGCTAAGGAGAGAATTTTGGAGCATGCCGACATTAGTGTGGCAGGAGGAGGGAGGGTGGAGTGAAGATTATGTTTAAAGAGGCCCAGAGAACACAAAGCTAATGGAGTGCCATAGAGACTAAGGGAGGAGAGAGTTTGAAGAAGAAAGAAGTGCTTTGTTTCAAACGTCAGGGTGATTAGAGCTGAGAAAAGATAATCAAATTTGCTCACTGGAGGATCACCTGTAATCTTTGAGAGAGTCCTCAGAGTTAGAGATATAGAGATGGTGAGGACGGAAGCAAGTCTGAAATGGAGTGAGTTGATTGTTAGGGGCACAAAAACAATGAGCATAGGAAGGAACAGAAGAAGGAGTAATATTTTGAAGAAAATTACAAGGCAGAAGGAATGTGGATCTCCAGTTCTCCCAGCACCACCTATTGAAGAGACTATCTTTTCCCCATGTATTCCCTTAATGCCCTTGTCAAAAATTAGTTGACCATATGTGTTTGGATTTATTTCTGGGCTCTCTATTCTGTTCCACTGGTCCATGTGTCTGTTTTTATGCCAATACTGTACTTTTTAAAATTAGTATAGCTTTGTAATGTAATTTTAAATCAGAAATTGTGATACATATAACTTTTTTTTTCTTTCTCAGAATCGTTTTGGCTATTCAAGGTCTTCATGGTTCTATAAAAGTTTTAGAATTGTTTTTTTCTATTTTCATAAAGAATGCCATTGGTATTTTGATAGGGATTGCAATGAATCTGTATATTGCCTTGGGTAGCATGAACATTTTAACAATATTAATTCTTACCATCCATGAGCACAGGATATCTTTCCATTTATTTCTGTTTTTTCAATTTCTTCCATCAATGTTTTGTAGTTTTCAGTATAAAGATCTTTCACATTCTTCCTAAAATTTATTCCCAGTCTTTTTCTTTTTCTTTTTTTAAATGCTATTATAAATAGGATTGTTTTCTTTCTTTTTCAGTTAGGTTGTTGCTTGGGTACAAAAATGCTACTAATTTTTGTATGTTGATTTTGTATTATACAACTTTACTGAATTCATTTATTAGTACTAACAGTTTTTTTGTGTATGTGTGTGAAATTTTGGGGGGTTTTTACATATGGGACCATGTCGTCTGCAAATAGAGGTCATTTTACATCTTCCTTTCTTATTTGGATGCCTTTTATTTCTTTTTCATGTCTGATTGCTCTTGCTAGTACTTCTAGCACTGTGCTGAATAGAAGCAGCAGGAGTGGGCATTCTTGTCTTGCATCAAATCTTGGTGGAAAAGCTTTCAGGTTTTCCCCATTGATTATAATATTAGGTTTTTCATAAATGTCCTTCATTATGTTGAGAAACTTTACTTCTATACCTAAACCATTGAGAGTTTTTATCAAGAAATGATGTTGACCTTTGTCAAATGCTTTTTCCACCAATGCTTTTTCCACATCAATTCAGATGATCATGTGGTTTTTATCTTTCATTCTGTTAATGTTACTTATCACATTGAGTAATTTGCATATGTTAAACCAGACTTGCATACCAGAGATAAATCCCACTTAGTCACGATGTAAAATCTTTTTGATGTATTGTTGACTTCAGTTTGCTAATATTTTATTGAGGATTTTCCATTAACATTCATCAGAGAAACTGGCCTATAGTTTTGTCTTGTGATGTCTTTGTCTGGCTTGGATGTCAAGGTAAAGTTGGCCACCTCATGAAATGTGCTGGAAGTATTCCCTCTAGCTCTATTTTTCAGAAGAGTTTAAGAAGTATTGGTATTAATTCTTCTTTAAATGTCTGGTAGAATTCAGTGATAAAGCCATATGATCCAGGGCTTTTCTTTTTGGGGAGGTTTTTGATGCCTTATTCAATAACTTTGTTATTGGTTTCTTCAGGCTTTCTATTTCTTCAATATTGGTAAGTTTTATTTTTCTAGGAATTTATCCATTTCCTCTAGGTTATACAATTTGTTTTTCATAATAGTGCCTTATGATCCTTTTTATTTCTGAGGTTCCTGGTGTAATTTCTCCACTTTCATTTCTTATTTTATTTGAGTCTTCTCACTTTTTTCTTAGTTAGACTAGCTAAAGGTTTGTCAATTTTGTTTATATGTACCCCATAAAATCATGTTATATACCTTAAATACACACAATAAAATTTACTTTTTTTTTTTTTGCTGTTGTTGACCGGTAAGGGGATCACAACTCTCCGCATGGTGTGGTCTGCACCAGCTCAGCCAGTGAGCACACCAGCCATCCCTATATAGGATACAAACCTGTGGCCTCAGCACTACCAGTGCTACACTCTCCCGAGTGAGTCATGGGGCCGGCTCTAAAATTTACTTAAAAAAAAAAAAGACAAGTAATTCATTTTGGCTTTTTTAGGCCATTGAAGACTTGAGAAGGGCATATTAATAGGCTGAAGGGAAGACTCTACTGCAAAAGAGAAGATTAATGGTAACCTGGACAAGGTATAATTGATGGAGCAGAAGTCAGAAAGCTAAAGAAAACATCATCGAGAGCATAGGTGGCATGAAATTAAGAGAGGCCAGAAAAGGGAACTTCTGAGGCAGTAGTGAAGAAAGAGAGGAAGAATAAAAACTTAGAAATATTTGGCCAGTCAGGGAATGTAAATAATTTATTACCAGTCACTATGTGAGTTGTGAAGCCCAGATCCTAGTCCAGGCCTGTCTGGCTCCAAAGTCCAGGTTCATGGTCATTACCCAAAGACCTTAGGAGTTTGAACTGTTTCTTCTGTCATAGGACCTGGCAGACAGAAAGGGCTGGATAAAGTTTGATGAATAAATGAATGAGTGAACAAATCATTGTGAATATCAATTATTATTTTACAATACTTTAAGTGTAGAAGCTATAAGAAAATAGGCAAAATGTTTAGTGACCACTGGAAATATCACTCTCTTCTAATGGTCTCTCATCTTGGAAACACAAAACACTGGCTATTCAGTCTGGCTCAAGGCCCCAGTCCCATTCAGGCTATCCAGTGCAAAGGCCTGAATGGACACATGTCCGCTAGTCAACCAGTGCCTCCAACAACCCCTGACAACTGACTCAAGAGATTGCCTGGTACAGGCATACATGATCTAGGCCCCAAAGTGGGGGGGGAGGCAGAATATCCCTAATCCCAATCTCACCTCATATAGGAAAGTGAATTGGAAAAATCACTATCACCCTACTGCAAATTAGTTCAATACTGCCCGTTAGTATTGTTTTTTAATGCATACTAAAGGGACACAAATTTCGGTAATGACTCAGTAATTGAAATAACTCTTTTACCTAAATTGAGGAGATAACTGAGGAGAGGCCTTTTCTGATCCTCTTAAAATCTTACTATTGTGATCACAACTAATGCTATTAGGGCTTAAGGTGGACTTAACCAACATTACTGTACCTGCCTGGCTCCTCTGGAGAACATACTCCACACAATAAAAAACACAGACAAAAAAACAACAATTATTATTAAAATTTATGATCAAGACCTTCTAAATGTTACCCTAAATGCAATCAGAATATACCTTTATGTGTCTTTCATGTTAGAACACTGAAGTTTATTTCTATCTGAAGTTCTCTCTATCGGGAATTTTTAAAAGTCCGTTGTGTTAAAGTTTCAGCGAATTCAAAACAAACCGACCCCCCAAATGTATATTTTTTTTCATTATTTCATACTATTTGACGAGTTCTGAAACATAAGCAAGTTATCAGGAAACAATATTGACAAACTAAATTGATCTAGAATAAACGTTTTTCATTGCTTGAGGAATTACAACTTCTCTGCAAACACTGGCTTCTCAATGGAAATTTCTAGTCTTGGTAATCTCATGACAATTATTAAGGGGCTTTTGGCCTCCCCCCACCCCCTTGTTTCTCTTCACTAAAGAGTTAGGTCATTTGGTTCCTTTTATTCATTCTCTCTTTCCACAATATTAAAGAAAGGATGGGAAAGAGATCTATAAATTTTTTGGTACCTATGACATGTCAAACACGGAGCTGACTGACAGCATCTAACTTTCCTAACCACCTCATTCTAGCCCCATTTTACAGATGAAGAAACATACTTAGAGATTAAGCAATGGCTGGAGTGCACAGACAAGAACTGCACCAGGTGTGCCCCCAAAGCCCAGCCCCTTTCATGACACTGTGCCACCTGTACACAAGGATGTGGTTCAACCTGATCCCAGAGGGGCCAAGTTACCAATGAGTCTCTCATTCACCGCAAGCAATGTGAGATGGAATCACCGTGACTGTAGTAAGAGGGTCCTTATTTGTTTTCTTTATTTCTGTGAACCAGCATCAATATTACATGTGAGAATTTTGACCATTTCAGAGAAATTTCCACTCAATCCTATGACTCATTTATTTAAACTCTTTTAAAGAAAACAGGGCAGCAGTTGTTCCCATAGAGGGCAATAGTCAACATCTCCTAGGCCTCTGAATCTAAATCAGAATTATAGATGAAAAGTGGCTTTCTTCAGAGAAATACTTAGAACATAGATAAAAGGCGGTTCTTCAGGGAAGGTGATCAAAGCTCCTTCCTCTGGCCTCTAGAGAGCAATCAAGTGTGAGCAATGGCAGAGTCCCTGCATTCTGTCCCTGCCCCATTTGCTCCAGTCCACCTGGACTAGCACATGAAAGGTTCAAAGAATAAATGAAATAATAATACTAACTTTTAGCAAAACAATCACACTTACTTTTGCTTCATCTTAACGAAAGGATGCATCAAAGACAGAGTGTAAAATAAAAATTAACAAAGAAAAAAAAAAAACCAGTGTATCATTAAGTACATTCCTTGTAAAATGGAATAGAACAATTTATTGGAGATACAAAATTTCTTCTAATGCAGCAGGATGCAACAAAAAAAGATTCAGTTGATGACTTAAGTTTTTCTAAATACTCACATTTCATTTTTATGACATAGAAATCAATCAAATATTTGTATCTCAGAGGCCGTCTATATTAGACGTCTATAATGTACAAGAGGACATTATAGACCTCTGAGATACAAATCAAATATTTGTATCTCAGAGGCCGTCTATATATAGGCCGTCTATAATGTACAAGAGGACATTATAAACTTATTAGATTTATATAGTGAGTTTTCTCTGAAGAGCTCAAAGTTTATATAAAGAATATCAAACACTTCACAAAATGCCAAAAGCAACTCAGGTAAACAGTAGAGCATGTAATAGAACAGTGAAAAAATAAGAACAAAAATGTAGCTGCAAATAGATAAGAAAGTGCCAACATGGAGTAAATCAATTCATTCTGTACCCTGTACCCCTAGATATCTGTAAACACCAGTGTCATATTGTCACTCCTGAGCTAGTAAACAGATATGCCAGGCCAGATTACTCCACTTGAATATGTAGTGACACAACACAAATGCTGTTAATTCCAAGGACACAAATGAGCAGCTGGCCGTTGCCAACACTGGAGGGCTCATGGTCTGCCATGTAGGACACACCTTCTGACACATGACATCTTTTTGGAAATCTGTGGGGTATAAAATTAAAGAACAGAATGTGACATTTATTTGTTATCTGTATCTGCTTTCACTTGGAGACACAAAAATGCTACTAAATATTTATTAGGCAGTTAAAAATGAATAGGGCAAGAGTCAGGCTCTGGAAGAAGGATCATCTGTGTGAAGATTCTGCCTCTCACGTTGAAGTAAAATATGAAAATTTTAGCAACACTGATCGTTTCAGTGATTGTAGATGCACGTAAATCTGGAACTCTTCTGAACCAGATCATTTATGTTTCTTTAAGATAAGAGATTTATTACATTTTGGGAAACTGAATAGCACTGGAATGTCAACAATATCAATTATTTACATTACAGTGCATTTTGCATTTTCCAAAAGAATATATACAAATGAGATGTATATTTATCTTTATAGTCCCCTGAAAATATACCAAAGCTTTAATTTAACTCCCATGCTTCTGAAATAAATTAACTTAATAGATTGAATCTTGGCTGTATGAATAGGTATTGAATTTAGTAGACAGCCTTATAGCTTCTTATCTCTTTTAACAACCTAAAAATAACAATTGGATAAAATTTTTCCCCAACTTTGATGAAAAGTGCAAACATACATTTCCCATCACCCTCACAGGAAAGGGAAGCAGGTCCACGTACTGCTCAGGACAAAATAACTTTTAATGTGAATAGTATGATACTTTTCATCCAGACACATTCAACTGGGTCCTGGAATCTGAAATGCACAGATGCGGCTACACACAACAGGGTGTCAGTAGCTCAGTCGACACCCTACTGACAGATTTTGAGTGAGGGTAATGCTTGTCTGGAATTTAAATTGAAAGTAAACAATCATGGCGGCTTCAAAAAATCATTTTCATTAGAATATGAAGAAATGAAATTGAAAGATTCTGGATTTCTATTGCAAGAATAGTAACCCGGCAAAATTACCATCGCTCCCATGAATCTACTTTTTCCTCAGTTTTTAAGCAATGTGGTCATGAACAATAAATGCTAAAAGGAAAGGAACAAACAGCTATAAGCTAAAAACTTCCCCCAAGACAGAAAAATTCCCAACAGGAGAATGGCAGAGTCTTGAGGGCCTCCAGCTTGCCTTTCCGCTCTGTCCTAGCTCTGCTGAGATCTATGCAGGAGGCAAAGTGAGGGGTCAGCACCCCCCTTGGAAAATGGGCATGGACTCAGTAGCTGTGCCAGTGCAGGCAGGTTACACAACCTCTCTCAGCATGGGTGCATTTTTCATCCACATCTAAAATGGAGATATTAATAAAACACATGGGCCCACTTCAGGGTAATCCCTTAGCCCAATGCCTGTACTTGGCAAATACTCAATATTGTATTAATTACTAGAGCTAATATCTGTGTAGGTGCAACATGGCAGCTCCAGAAGCATATGAAGGAAACTGAGAACAATTAAAATATGTTCCACGGTTGAGGGGGGAGTGATTTATAGTGGAGAGACCTGGAAAACACGACCTCAGCCAAGTGATCAAGGTTAACATCATCAATAGGTCATGCTGACAGCAGGCACCCTTGACAGGATGTGATGAGAAAGACACTTTGCTTCTGTGGTTTTCCTCTCAAGAACCCGTAATGTCACTCTGGTCATAATGAAAACATCAGACAAATCAAATTGCAGACATTCTACAAAATACCTGACTAGTACTCCTCAAAACTGTCAAGATCATGAAAAAAAAAGAAAGTCTGAGAATCTGCCATAGCCAAGAGGAGCCTAAGGAGACTTGATGAATAAATGTAATGTGTCCTAGATGTGATTCTGGACCAGAAAAAATATATTAGGAAAAAATTAGTGAAATCTGATTAATGTTTAGAACTGAATTAAGAGCAATGAACCAGTGTTGTTTCCTTAGTTGTGACAAATGTACCATAATAATGTAAGATGTTAATCATAGGGGACCTGAGTGTAGGGTATACGGAACTATCTATACCAATTTTGCAACATTTTCATAAATCTAAAACTATTTTTAAATAAAATATTTATTTTAAAAGAGGCTCCATGGAAAATCTGGTATTTAACCTATTGTGGCAACATATCTGACACCTTTAATAGAAGACTGCAAAGTGCAATGGTGAGGGTGTCTGAAGACAAATCTGGTTCTCAAACATCCATAGGCAGAAATTTTATAATTTGCTCTACTAAATTAATAAATATATTGCTATATTCTTAAATACTTCTAAAATATGGTTAGTTGAATGCCCACTCAGCCAGTTCTAGCTCAGTTAAAAGTTAATTAATTGAAAGTGAACAATTGTCAGTCTTGGTGGGAACCAAGAATGGGTTCTGGAGCCAGGCAAAGTGGGATGCACGTTTTGGCCCTGGCAAGCACACTACCCCCATTTAAGATAAGTCAAGTCAACCACTCTGATTTTCAGTGTCTCTGTCTATTTAACAGGAATTCTAATCTCCCAGGGTTCATAGGAGTATTAAACAACATCTAAGAAGTATCTAGAACAGCAGATGCTCAAGAAATGTCAGTTTTCTCATTTCTTCTTCTATTTTCAGCTGCTGCTATCCAACTGTCTCTGCCATCTCTGCCTGGATGTTTCCCAGATATCTCAAATGTAACATTTTTCAAACTAAACTCCGATCCCACTGACACCCCCTCACGCACTCCTTCCCCTGCCAACACGTTTTTCTCCCAGACTTCTGCAACTCAGTAGATGCCACCACCAGCCCACCAGCCACCCAGCTGCTCATGCCAGAAATGTGGGAGTCATCCTTGATTCCTTCCTTTTTCTCACATTCCCCCACCACACCCAACCCTTCAGCAAGTCCCATCCTTTCTATTTGTGAGATAGTTCTCAAATGTGTCCACTTCTCTCCATCTGCCTTGCCACCAGCCTGTTCCAAGAAATGAGCACCTATACAGGTCTTCTCACTTCCACTTCCACCTTCCAGTCAATTCCCCAAATTGGCCAGAGCGCAGTTTTTCAGACACAAATCAAGGGGTGTAATTCCCATTCTTAAAATACTTCAAAAACTTCTCATAATTTTTGGAATAACATCAAACTTCTGGTGCACCAAGGCACACCACTCTTGCCCTCACCAGCCACCCCAGGGCCACACAAGTCTTTCTCAACCTCCAGCCCAGAAGGCATTTCAGCAGAAGGACGCGTGCATGTGCTGCTCCCTCTGTCGGCGGTTCTGTTCCCTACACTGGAACTGGCTACCTGACCTTAGGGACTGATGGCTTCTCTTATCACCCCTTCTAGTAATGTTTTCTAGGGCTGTTTTTCTCTCTCGTTGCCCCCTGTTTATCTTCTTCAGAACAGTTTTCATACTTCATAATTTTTTATCTCTTTATTTGTCTGCTGTCTCAGCTCACAATTTGGCAAGCTTCTAGAGGGAAGGAAATGAGCCTTCCTTATTCTCTAACGTAACCCCCATACTTAGAAAACTGCCTGACGTATAGCAGTTGCCTAACTTTCTGAATGAATGAAGCAGTAACGCATCTTTCAATTCTTGTGAAAAGCACCATAAAAATGGAAAACACCATAGCCTGATCCTAATTTTAGAATCTTATCCTTATGTACTTATCCTGTGATAAGTGTCTTAGTCTGTTTTGTAATGCTTTAACAGAATACCTGAGACTGGGTAATTTATAAAGAACAAAAACATATCTCTTGCAGTCTGGAAGGTGTGAAGTCCAAGATCAAAGTGCCGACACCTGGCCAGGGCTTTCTTGCTGTGTCATCCGGTGGCAGAAGGCAAAAGGCCAAGAGAGAGCGAACCCACTCCCACAAGCCCTCATACACCACCTTTAATCCATTCAGGAGGGTGCAGCCCTCATGACCTAAACACCTATCGAAAGGCCTCACATCCCAAAATTGTTGCATTGGGGATTAAGTGTCCAGTGCATGAATTTTGGAGGAGATGCATTCAAATCACAGCAATAAGTACTCATTCTATAATAAGATATAAAAGGTAAAATTTGCCAAACTGTCCAGAATTATTATCTTTTACTGATGGAGTTATAGGTTATTTTGTTTTTCATATTTCAATGCTTTCCAATTTCTCTATGAATGAGTATTAGCTTAATAGGAAAGAAATTTTATTTTATAGTAAAATACAATTGTATAAATATATATATATATATATATATGATCTATATTTTATAAATAAAATATTGATCAGTGAATTTATGATAAAAGGTGCTCCCCAGGTAAGTGAACCTTCCTTTTTCTCTGCCACAATCTAAGGTGGTTCTTATTATTTTCTACTATAAAATATATAGTTTCTGGAGTCTGAAGTTATTGTTTTAACTTCAGTACTAACAAGTTCTGTGCTTGACAAACAGAAACCTCATGGAGTTTCCTCAATGAATTATAGAGATGATAATAATAATGCCTCCCTACCTTTGTCTTTGGTAAACTATACAGTACCATAAAAATTTGGTTATGATCCTCCTCTAGTCTAGGCTGTATGCTACTAAAATCTCCAGAAGAGATGAAAATATATTCTATTTATAAAATATATTAATATGTCAAAATATAAAAGTAGTTTTTTGTCCATAACCAGAGTGCCTTTTATATCAGTTCTTCTGGACACTTGAGCAGGAAGCTATTTCTCTAAATAAACATGCCAGAAAACATTAGAATAATAATGACACTGCTGTCATATATATTCAGAAAGACAGACAAGTTTGGTGACCCAAATGTTCTATTTGTCAGAATGCTTAAGAGTGAAAATAGAAAGAACACAAGTGAGTCAAACTCCAGAGGTCTAACTATGGATATCCATTCCACCCAATTCATTCATTCATTCAATCAACAAATAGTTATTGAGTTTCAACTGTAATGTATGTGTAGGGCATTTTGGGGGGCCCTATATATACATCAGTGAAAAAAATAGACAAACATATATCCTCATGGAATAAACAAGGTACTTGATAAATTATATAGAAGTGATAAATGGAGAAGTATAAATCAAAGAAAGGAGAAGGAAAGTTGCAGGCCAGGATGAGAAGTTGTAATATAAATACGGCAGCCAGGGAGGGTCTTATCAGAAGGGTGGCCTACCAGAGAAGGAACCATTTGAGGGAAGATCTGAATTGGGCAAAGGGGCAAAAATACATGCACATCTTGGGAAAAAGCAGTCCAAGTAGAGGAAACAGCAAGTGTAAAGGATCCAGGCAGGCATATTTGGAGAGTAACAAGGAAGCCAGTGTGTCTACAGTAGAGTGAGCCAGAAGAAAAACAAGGGGGAAGAAAAGTTCAGGGAATAAATAGGAGACGGGCTTCTACAGGTCTGACAGCCACTGCTCTGATTTGGCTTTTACTTTGAGTAAAATGAAGAGCCCAGGGGTGACATGATCTGACTTGTGTTTTGACAGCATCACTCTGTTTAGGGGCACGGGTGAGGTGGACTCACGGAAACCAGTTCGAAAGGAGGCTATTGCCTCCTGGGAGAGGTGATGTTGGCTCAGGCCAGAGTGGAATGGGTGTGAGTAAAGGTGAGAAGATTGAGGATATATTTTGAAGATAGAGCCAGGAGGATTTGCTGTAGGCCTGGCCAAGAAGAGTCAAAGATAACTCAAATGTTTTTAGTGGAAGTAACTGGAAGGACAGAGTAGCCACAGACTGACATCAGGAGATGAGGAGTTCTGTTCCGTTCAGTTTGAGATTCCTTTCAGACTTCCAAGTGGAGCTCTCAGGTAAGCAGGTGGATATACAAGTCTGGAGTTCAGGGGAGGGGTCCAGAGCAAGGCTGAATTTTAGGAGTCTCAGTGTATGGATCATATTTAAAGCCATGAGACTGGCTGAGATCCCAAAGGCAGGAATGTAGACAGAGTAAAGAAGCAACCCAAGTTGTAAGCCCTGGAAATGAGGAAGAACAAGCAAAGGAAACTTAGATGGAACAGCCAGAGGAGTAGGGGGAAAACCAAGAGAATGAGTTGTTCTGGAAGCCAGGTGCACAAAGGATTCCAAGGAGGCAGAGCTGGTCAATGCATCAAGCACTGCTGCTAGGTCATGGATCATGCAGACTTAAAACTGGCCGTGGGGTTTAATAATGTGGAGATCATTGGTGAGGTTAGCAAGCATAGTTCTGGTGAAATGGTGTGGATGAAAGCCTGATTGGAATGAGATTAAGCAAGAATGGAAGGAACAGAAATGGAAACAGCAAATACAGAACACATTTGAAAGGTTTCATTACCAAGAGTACAGAGAAGTGGGATAACAGGTGCAGAGGGCAATGGTCGTTTCCAAGTAGTTATCGTGAAGGAGCAGAAGCAAAATGCTTGGAGATTACAAAAAAGACCTCAAGGAAGGGGAAGTCCAGTATGAGAAAGCTCTGCCTAGTCTGAGGAAGAGGCATCAGAAAGGAAGTGGTACATTAAGCAGAATGCTACTTAAATGAAACTGATAAGTGGTGTCTGGTTGGAGAACAGGAAAATGCCCCCAAAGGAAGAGAGTGCTAGACACAGAAATGCATTTCAGATTGGCAAATTTCAGCCTTTCAATTCTCATCTAACATAAAATACATATTTTAGTCACTTGCAAGAAAATACACATAATTTTAATATCTGGTGCCTAAAAGTTTATGCCAAAAAGCTACCATGAGTTTAGTAATCTTTTTATTTGAATTCATGTCTTGCTAATCATAATACTGCTTAGAAAAGAAGTGCACGTATGTTTGAGACATTCTGTGTTATCTTTCCAGTCTAAAGATACCATTTGATATGCATATGGCTCTAAGGAGCCCCCTCACAATAACTCCTCCCTGGATTTTAGGAAGGCAGATTTCATAATGTACCTTCTCTCTCCTGTCTCATTATATGATCCATAATTTTTACTGAGGCAGCCATTATGTGCCAGGGCCTCATCCATCTGCATTTCTCACTTGGGTTCTACATTCCAGCTATGTGCGGGTACTTCAGTCTCATGTATGACAGTATCAAGTATGACAGTATCTCTCTGGCCGCTGGACCTTGCCCCTCAGCCCAGCATGCCCTTTCCCCACTCTTCTCCCAGCCAGCTTCCAACTGTCATTCTGGATTCTAGTCCAGAATTCCCTGGAACTTCCAGGCTCCCCTAGGTGGACCAGGTGTCATACTGAAGGCAGAAAAAGCACACAGTTAGAGAGTCACAGGCATCTGGAACAGGAAGCAAATGGCACAGCTGGAAATGAATGATGAGGGCCAAGCACATGTGACAGGGACATGGGCAGCATCTGCAAAGCTGTCCCTACCTTGGGGCTCCTGCCTCCCTTATTGCCCCAGTTCTACGCACCACCTGTTTGCTTGTTCACTTTTCCCAAGAAGTGGTGAGTTATGTGAGTTATTTGTCGTATTCACCAGTGCTTCCCTGGGAATGAAGTGCCTAGAATACTGTTGGTACTCAATAAATGTCGGTTAAATGAGAAAATGCATGAAAAGAGTTATATCTAATTATAGAACTTAAGGTTTAGAAGAGACTTTGGTAGTTTTTTAAGCCTAACATTTTTTTTTTCAATATTCCAGATTCCTTCCATAATGTTCCAGCCAAAAATTCACCTAGTTCATGTCTTAAATTCTTCAGTGAGAGGCAACTCTTCTTCAGACGACAATCTTTTATAGAGTTCTTCTTCACACTGGTCTAAAATCTGCCTCCTTCTAGACTTATTTCCTGGTGTGGGGGTGGGGTGGGGAGGGCATAATTATAAAGCCACTGTCACATCACAGTTTTTAAGGTATTTAAAGACCACGTTCATGTCGCTTTGGCCTTCTCATCTCCACTATAAATGTCTCACTTCCTTCAAGACTACTTCACCCAGATGAATTCTCCTTCCCTGCATTATACTGTTCTTTTGCCTTAAATAGCAACCAGGCGATCTATGGGCCTCTCAAACCGCTGCATGGGAATGGGGTGTGGTGCTCCAGGGAGGGTCTGACCTGCCCACCTCTTCCCAAAATCACAGTGGAACTATTTTCTGGCAGCAACAATACTTTTCCATTTATGCTGTGGAGTACCACTTCTCCATCCTGTACCTGTGCAAATGTGGCACCATATAATTACCCTTGTTGAGTTCTTGGATAACACATAATGGAGGTCTATAAAATGAAAGCTACATCAAGGGCCTGAGGATGAACAAGCAAAGGAAACTTAGAAGGAACAACCAGACAGGTAGGAGGAAAACCAAAATCTCAGTGAGAAAGAAACTGCCATTTCAATAGACAATTGGATAAGGAAAATGTGCTATATATACACCATGGAATACTACTCTGCCATAAAAAAGGATGAAATTCTGCCATTCGCAACAATATGGATGAACCTGGAGAAACTTATGTTGAGTGAAATAAGCAAAGCACAGAGGGATAAATACCATAGACAATTGGATAAGGAAAACGTGCTATATATACACCATGGAATACTACTCTGCCATAAAAAAGGATGAAATTCTGCCATTCGCAACAATATGGATGAACCTGGAGAAACTTATGTTGAGTGAAATAAGCAAAGCACAGAGGGATAAATACCACATGTGCTCACGCATAAGTGGGAGCTAAGAGAGAAAGGAAGGAAGGAAAGAAAGATCACAGTGGTGCATTGGACTTACAGAGGGAGAGAACACACCTAGAGATACAAAGTGGTGTGGGGGAAAGGGGGATGGGGAGGGAGGGAGGTGGTAATTGGGTGGGGGACATGGGATATGATCACAATTCGTGGTCATGGGCATCCTGCCAGTATGGATATGGCCATCACGTCTTGGGCATGAGTGGTAACAGTCAGCTTTGTACCCCATGAATATTCATAACCAATAAAAAATAAATAAATAAAAGAAAGAAAAGAAAGGAACCGTCATCTGAAGAGAATGCACAAGATTGCAGAGCATGAACTGTGTGGCCCTGGGCAAATTACAAAGAAACAAAAACAAAAAACTCTGAATCTCAATGTTCTCACCTGTAAAATAAAGATCACATACTCTTCATGGAATTGAAACTCCAATTATACTTCCATTTCCTATTAAGAGAAGGATATTAGAATAGAAGGAGTAGAGTTTAGCTTTTTACGAGAACACAGATCCAAGCAGGAGAGAGGACTGGGTCTTTGTCTTGGCCAGGGGTGGTGATGGGGGAGGAGGGAGGCCATAAACCAATAGGAGGCTCTGATCCCACCTTTCCTCCACCTCGAGGTCTCACAGTTCTGGTCCTTCTATGCCCAAGTGCCTATATCGATCTTTCTAGATTTGGGGATCCAAGCTACACAGGAACGAACCATCATCAAGCCTTAAGATCCGGAAGACTCTCTGCTCACTTCCATCAGAAGGAAGAAGGGTTTGGTATCCTACATTGACATTTTAAATAACTTTTGCATGTATCGTCACACCATCCATAGTATTTAGGTAAAACATGGCTATCAAACTTATTTCAGTTGTATTATTAGAAAGTCACCTGTGATGGGCCGGCCCGGTGGCGCACTGCTACAGTGCGCCGCTTGCGAAGCGTGGCGGCGCTCCCGCCGAGGGTTCGGATCCCACATACAGACCAGCCGCTCACTGGCTGAGCGAGGAGCGGGGGCAACACCGAGGGTTGCGATCCTGTTGCCGGTCCCGGTCCGGTACGGGCACGACACTGAGGGTTGCGATCCGTTGCCGGTCACGAAAAAAAGACAAAAAGACAAAAAAAAAAAAAAAAAAAAAAAAAAAAAAAAAAAAAAAAAAGAAAGTCACCTGTGAGATGGACTGGGGGAGCTAACTCCTTGCATAATATGTTTTTATGGTAAAATAGAAAAATACATTCTGAAACAACTGACCTTATGATATAAGTGAGATTTGTGCTTAAAAATAACTTGAAACACAACTTGTTCCTAGGGTAAGCACCGTCTTCACTTAAATGAATAAGATGTGCTTCCCTACGGTGAGTTTACAATCCACAGACAACGTAAGAACACCCCGAATGTATCTCTACTATAGTGTTATCACATGACAAGCTAATATTGATTTATTTCCTGTCTTTCTGCTCCCACTAAGATGAGAATCGCTGAGGGTAGGGTGCCTTATTCCTCCTTGACTCTGCAGAGTCATGCTTAGAGCCAGGGACATAGTAGGAGTTCAATAAATAACTGCAGAGTTTAAAAACAGATGACAATGCATATAAGTAATTTAGGATGGAAATAAAACAGATGAGGGATTAGGAAAGACTTGAGGGAAGATAGCCATTTGTGCTTTGAAATATGGATACAGTTTTGTTAGGAAAAAATAGAGGGGTTAAGTCTGTATACATCTTCCAGGTAAAGGGAACCACAGTAATAAAAATAAGAAAGCAGGAAAGCTATGTAAGAAAAATGAGAAATCTAACTGGGCTAGAATTTAATGTATACAAACAGGCATACACCATAACTTTCATGGGCCCTAGGCACTTTCATGTCTGTGGACCACTTCCTCTATTAAAAAATATTAAAAATTATATTTTACAACTATATTGATATAAAGCCAAATGTATTCAGGCTGGATTCATGATTATTATTCACTATTACTATTACATTCATTTTTTTCTTCTGATTTTAACATACATTAAAATTAGAACATTTTCATGAACCCCTAAAAGTATATTGGGCCCTAGGCACTGTGTTATGAAACCTAGTGGATAAATTGGCCTCTTGGCCAAATAGAGCGCAAGGGAATAAATCTGGAAAGACAGGTTAAGGCTGAATGGAGAGAGCCTCAAATGTCACAGTAAGGTCAAAAGAGGGCAGGTAATCATTTATGAGTAGGAGAGGGACATGATCAGAGCCCTGAGAAGAGGGAATGAAAATGAAAATATCTGGAAAGAGGTGGAAGGTTCTAGAAACAGAAAGACTAGCTAGGATATGATTGCAACCATCCAGAAAAGATGCAGAAGACCCTTATCTGGTGCGTATGATGAGGATGAACAAAAGAGTTAGAAAGGAAGTATAATCTGCAAGAAGTGCTGTCAGGCTGAATAGGGGTGAGGGAAAGCGGAAGGTCAGGAAGTAATTGTCATTTCAACTGGGTGACCAAAAGAATGACAAGACCAGGAGACGAAAGGCAAGAGGGAGAGAGGATTTGATGGAGATGGTCTGCAAGGACAAGGGGTATAAACACATTTCCAAGATCAGAAACACGATTAAATTACATTTTGCACACAGTTAATACACGCAGTTTTTATTTTTCAATTAAAAAATTTTAAAAGACACACAATTAATTAGATTCCCTCAAAAATGACATCTCTTTATCAGCTGCTAGTTCAACATCTCTACCACTCTTTATAAAAAGCAGGCACACCTAAAGAAAAAATACTTATCCGCCTACCAAACATAAAAGTTTGTTCTTATTATAAAACCAACACTCACCTATCTGGTGTAGCAAATAATTACAGAGATAAAAAAAAAAGATAAAGATTAATCAGACATAAAGAGAAATGAAATATATGCCTTCAATTCACAAGGATTTATGTTATTCTGATATATACATCAGGCAAGAATAAAGAAAGATAAGTATCTAGGGATTTTAATTAAACTACTCGAAATAATAATTATTCTATAAATGACCATATTTAACTTTAACTGCCTAGGAATAAAACTCATTTTTTTTCTGTACTAATTATGCTCAGCATTATTAAAAGTACTTCTAAAAGAAGTAATACTACAGAAATTCAGTAATTGGAATCACTGAAGATCACTTGAATAGGTCATAGTTTAGCCTTTTTTAATAATTTAGAGAAATGTGGTTATATTGATTTCAAATACAAATAATTCAAATTATGCTAATAAGGTATTACCTACTAGAAGATTTTTAACAATGATACTATAATGAATAAATATGTACTATTTGGAAACACCAAGTTTTAAAAATGTTTACTAACGTTATTTATTTTCATTATAGAGATATTTGTCAGGGTAAGGTACATTTTTGCCCAGCATAGTGATTTAAATTATACCAACGGGATCTCCACGAATGTCTAGGCTTCTTCTAAGCTACATTAACAATCTGAGCCAAAAAACGGCCTTTGCCTTTCAACCAGGTCTAGAGCAATTTAGTGCCTTATTTGGGGGGAAGGTGTTTATTTGGCCCACTCAGCATCTGGACTAGCCTGGAAGCAAGAAAAAAAAAACCACAAAAGGCTTCGAGATGTCAAAATGTCTCAAAGTTCATGGGTTTAACCTTCCTTCGGTGATTATTAACTTTTAACTTAGGTTTACTTCTAACAAGCTCCTTTATCAAATTTCCTATCCCAGAGTAGCAGAAATTAGAAAACACTTGGAATTGAATAATAATAAAAATATTATATATCAAGACATGTAGAATGTAGCAAAAGAATTATTAAAGGGAAATTTACAGACAAACTCACATTAAAAGAAAACTGAAGTCTGAGAACAAATGCACTAAGCATTGAATTTACTGTACTATAGAGAGATAAGAGAGAAAATTAGGTGAAAAGATGTGAGGAATAAATAAGATGCTTCAATATGTATCTAATACGAGTCCTAGAAAAAAAGAATAGAAAGAATGGGAAAGGGACAATATTTGAACACATATGGCTGAGAATTCTCCAGAATTGAAAAAAATTATGGAATCTTCATATTGAAGAAACACAATGAATCCCAAACAGACTAAATAAAATAAATTTACACCTGGACATACTGTTCTATATAGGAAGAGCAATAATTGTGCTCAATTTGAGGGGTTTAAAAACAAAGTGAAACTAATAGACTGAGGTGATTGAAATTTAAGCATCCTACAGCTTTGAGGAGGAAGGCATGATATTTACTAACTTAGATGTTCTTTAAAGAGGTGCACATTTAAAATGTAGGAGTAACAACGAAAGAGATAGAAGTAGAAGATATAACTGAAAAACCATTGGTGGGAAAAGAGGAAGGAGGAAAAGCTGATTAACATGGTAGCAGAAGAGAAAGGAAGAAATAGCTACAACATAGAGAGCACAAAGATGGGAAAAGTAAACCAAAATATGTCACTATTCACAACGGTAATCCAACTAAGTTCACCAGTTAAAGAATAAGAGATTCTCACATTCGATTTAAAAACAGCAGTAACAATCCCATGCGGTGTTTAGAAGAGAGATACTTAAGGACATTAAAGGGTGAAAGTAAAGTATTGAAAAGTTACATAACAGACATATCAATAAAAAGCTGGTACAGTTATGTTAATATCAGACAATACAGATTTTAAGGAAAAAGAATTATCAAGGAAAACATGGGTCCACTATAATTGCTAAAAGGAACAATTCACCATGAAGATAAAAAATTCTGAGCCTCTCTGCACCTAAAAATATAGACAAATTACAAAGAGCAAAATGGTCTCATGAAATCAATAAATCCATCATCATAATGGAAAACCATATTATACCTCAACCAAAAAATGATCAATCAAGCTGGTGAAAAATTAGTAAAAGATACAGAAGAGAGTGATACGAAACATTTTAACCTGACAAATGCTCAGAAAATGATCTAATAGTAAAATACTGAAAGCACTCCTAATAAAATCATAAACTAGACCAAAGGGGGGGGGGATACAAATAGTGCTCCCATTTCACAGATGAGAAAGCTGTGTCAAAGAACAATTTAGGCCACACAGCTCATCAGTGGTAGAGCTAGGATTGAACTCAATTAGTGTGGCTCCAGTGTTTTTGCTCTTATCTACCATGCTACACCACTGACATAGAATCAGAATAAAAAGTTAAAATTAACAAGAACAAAGATGTTAATATCTAGGTTCATCATTCACCAAGAGGACAGGGTAGGAGGGAGTGAAAAAAGACTAAAAGAAAATGGAAGAGAATTATGAAATGTTTGTCATCTTGAAAGGAAAAAAAAAAAAAAAAAAAGAATGGCATGTGGGATTATGACACGAGGGC
>NW_007727245.1:245394-276881 GCF_000696425.1 Galeopterus variegatus
AATTGAAAAAAAAAAAAAAAAAAAAAAAAAGAATGGCATGTGGGATTATGACACGAGGGCGCGAGTGGTGTGTCACTGCTGCGTGCCCGAATCCGTCCCGGGAGGGCTGGCCTGTCCTGGCTCCACTGCCTTGGCTCTAGGGGCTTATCTGTCAGCGGAGCTTGATGCTGCTGCCAACCTCCTAAATCACATGGTGTTTGCTCCTCTCATGCACTAAATTATTCTCCTGTTTATACTCTTTCTTATGCGTGTGTGTTTTGTTTTGTTTTGTTTTTTTAAGAGGTATCCAATTCAAGTGTAAAAGAACTGGCTGTGTTGAAAGCTGCCTGATCAACAGCTATAATCTGGCAGCTTCTCCTTCCAGCTCTACCTGCAAATTGCTTACAGTGAAATCCTACCCCACTGCACCTCACGCTGTGCTCCGTCTCAGATGAAAGGCAACCCTTTGTCCCAAACAGGACATACCTAGCAGTGGGCTGTGTAGCCAGTCCTGAACAGGAACTACAAAAGTTGAACCTCACTTTTTCACTTAACACAAGCCTAGTGATTTATTATTATTATTGTTAGATATAATTGTATTGAGGATTATTTTATGAAAGGGAGACATAGCTTGATGCAATAATCAATGGAATGTGTGAAAAAACATATTTAAATATAAATTAGGATGTTTTTCCAGGAATGGTGATGTTATAAGAAGATTCATCACAGGATTTTATCACAGAACCTTTCCTAGTAGTTATGAAAGTTCTAGACCCTAACTCAGTTCTCATGATAGACTCTGTCAGGAAGAAGAACATTCGCTGCATTGACAAAACTGACAGACAGTGTCTCTCTCATTCTTGTGGCAGTTGTTCCAGTAAGGGTGACAGTGAATCAGAGTTCTCTGTGGAGACAGCAAAAGCTGGTCCCCCTGCCTCGGGGTCACTCCAGAGACGACTCCCACAGGTTGGCCCTACTGTCTGCAAGAGCAGGGACTAGGGAACACACAGGGGCCCACACAACACAAATCTAAATAAGTAAAAGGTTGTAAAATCAAGCTAATAAATGATTAAATAAAATATTCTATCTTCGCACCTTGATAAATACATATATCTCCATGACAACAAAAATGAAAAATATATAAGACTATGGGTGTTTTTTATGCTTGATAGTCAGCAAGACATAGAAGATAACTGACTTTATTCATTATTGTGTATGTCTGGGGATTCTTTTAGGAGGCCAGCAAAGTTTAGAACAGTCATAAACACATACATAACTCATAAACGTTATATGTTAACTTCATAAAATCTAATTTTCCTTGCCTTCATTTATGTAAAATAATTACATTATTATAGTTAAGATTTTCACATAAGTTTTCTTATATTGACAGTAATGCTAAATTAGATCATCTTTCTTAAGTGTTAATTTTTTTTCATTAATTTCAATTTTTTTAAGCTTCTTTTTGTTGAGGCAACAATCATTGGAATTACCAATAAAATTCTTAAAGCAAAACAAATTCAGAAATGATCATTTATTTTATATATTATTTTATGTTCAAGCATAAAGGAACCACACATGATAAATTATCATTTCTGTAGAAAAATAACAATAATTTAATTATTTCCTTCAAATCACTATCTCGTATTCAATTTCTACTATTTCTTAAAGCAATATCTAGATCCATAAAGCATTTAGATTTTCTTCTTTCAAAGTTTTCAATGCTGGGTCACAAAGAAAAGCAAAAACAGCAGGATGTTGTTCAACTTGTTAAAATCTTCTTTCATTCAAGACTATGCCTGATCTATGGCAGGTAGAAAACAATTCTATAGAATCAGGATTACATACACATAAACATTCCCCTTTATAGCGTTCGTATTATAATGACACTTTTGTTGTGTTGCTTCCCGGTTTCTTTTTATTCAGTAAAACCATTTTCTCTAAAGTGTCTGAAAATATTCTTAAGTCCTTTAGCAAATGAAATAACCATACTTTGATATTCCTGGGATTTTATGAAATAAAACTTTTGTAAACATTCTTAATAGCAAACAACAGTCACATTGAATGACCATAGATAGCAAAAAATTCAAAACTACTTTCTGCAAAGACTATTACTATTCATTCTTTCTCTGTGGACCTTTTGTTATATCACATAACTGTTCTACCAAATCTTTTCTAAACTTAATCTAAATATTTTAATTACACTTAGTTGGCATTGTTATTAGGTGTCCAAAAGTGGCTGTAAGGTCAATTTTGATGTGTTTCATCAAGATATTCTATATATGGGGCCGGCCCGGTGGCGCACTGGAGAGTGTGCCGCTTGGGAGCGCGGTGGCGCTCCTGCCGAGGGTTCGGATCCCATGTGGAAACCGGTTCCCACTCACTGGCTGAGCGCGGTGCAGGCGCAACACCGAGGGTTGCAATCCCGTTACCGGTCAGTAAAAAAAGACAAAAAGAAAAATAAAAAAAGATATTCTATATATGGACACACCCAGAAAACAAGGTACATAATCTCTTAATTGTTCCAAAGAATGTCATTCTGTGAGTATACTGGAGGTTGTACTTCCAAATAACAAATGCCTAAGTAATTTCAAATAAGCTACTTGAAACAATATATTGTATTTGACTTTGGAATATATTTTATGATACCATGTAGTATAAATACGCTTATCATTATTTTTCATTTAAAAAAGAAATCTTAAAATTTACTTTGTAAATGCGATTCTGGGTGGGTTGATGAACAGAGCAGAGGAATAGAGTTGTTAGGAAAAGAAGAAGGAAATATGGGTGATAACTTGATCATGAAAAATTAGTCTGCAGATCACTGAGAACTGACTTTGTTTCTTATAACATAATAAAAATATATTAAATAAATAAAATTTTTTAAATTATAATTCCTTAGACTCAGATTCTGTCTTTTAGGCCTCTCACGTACAACTTCCTCTAACTTTGGTGTTCCCATATGTGCTATCTTGAAAATTTCCAAGTCCCTATGGAGACATAGTAACGACTGTTTTGCTCATCAGAATCCCAAAAAAGTGAAGACAGAATGTCCTCATTTTCTAGTTACAGTTACGGAGTAGCAGAAAATAAAAAGACACCTTATGCTTTAATGTCAACTCACTGGATCCTAGAGGTCCAATCTCAATTTTGTTTTTTAGCATCTTATCAAAAAGTGAAGCTTTGGTTCCTGCAGAGTTCTGAGAGAAAATAACACTAGAGGGCGCCAGTAGTTCGCAAGTTACAGGCTCCTCAGCCAGGAACACCAAGACTTTTATCTGAAGGATTCAAACTCCACTCCCTCCCTGAAAACGCCCCTTACCATCACGGCTCCAATGAAGCAAGATCGTGACCACAAAGGTGTTTGGTCTGAACTCAAAAGGAGAGAGAACAGGAATCTCACTGACTCGAACACTCTAATAGTCTCTCATCCAGACAAGTTAAAAAGTATTAATTTTGAAGGACGCAGAGGGAAAAAAAGAGCTAGTAGCTTATAGTTTCTTTCAAGTCCTGCGATGGGTGAATTTTTGGTGAAATGTGTTCATGAGGATTTCTGCCAAAATATCAACTGGTCAGGTATTGCATTATTTAAAATCAGGCTGAGTTGATGTTTTGATATACTGTTTGCATAAATAGAGAAGACTCCATTATAAATCACAACTCAAACTGCAGGTAATTTGCATTTAGGACCACAAGCTATAAATTCTATTAAAAAGGCAAAATTAAAATATGACTTTCAGATGTCACTCCTCCCCAAAACTTTGTAGTGTTATGACTGATGTGACACATTTTTTGGGGGGTGGGGGGAATGTAGAAACACGTCTCACCTAATCTCAGCATTGCCTGGCTGACCAAAACCATGAAACTCGCTCTAGAGCCAGATGTTGTCCCGCCATTGGATGGAAAACAATTCAAACCCTAACTACACATCATAGGAAACGTATAAGTTAGTAGCCTCTTGTACTTTTGAAATGCACACATTTTAAAAAATCAATCTGCATATGCATTTGCAGTTACACATGCAACTGCAAAGATAATATTATACTGGGTGATTAAAATAACAGCTTTTAATATTACACTTCAACCTGGCCAATCCCATCTTCTCCAAGACCAGCAGGATGAACGTGGCTGTTTGACATAAGTGATAGATAAAATATCACTTCTTCTATGACGTTTGTTTTTGGTTGGTCAACATAAGCTGGCCATAAATACATTTGCCAAACATAACCTGTACCGAGGCTTTTCAAACTTTAAAATCATGGGCACACTTGGAATTTAGTCACATCACATCAGGAGGTCAAATCATGGTCTTAACGTACAGAAATGTTGCTATAAGGGGAGAGGGTGAAAATTATTAATATGGATTATTAATTCTTGCCCAACCCTTACTTCCCACCCAATATATGACATATGATCTATGCACTGTTCATCCCCTCACCCATGCAACAATGTATGCAGTTACTCCGCCAGGTGTTGGAGACACAAAAATTAAAAGACAAAAGCAGGACCCCTCAGAGGTGGACAATGGCCTGATTCACTTCTATTTTTTTAAGATCCCATAGATATTTTAAAAAATAAATGAGAAAATAACAATGCCAACATTGTGGTACATTTAAAAAGTTTATATATCATAAACTAATATTTTTAATGTAAAAACAATGCAATATGATTGTTATCATATGTAATCAATTTTCCTATTGATTGCAATAGGATAATTACAGAATATATGAAAAAATTTAAGTTATAGCACCCTAGGTCATATGGTTTAGGAAAAGGACACATTCACAATTATACAATGAAGATCTTTAAGTTCTCTTAATGTATTTCTGCAACTGAGTACAAGGAGTCTTCAAAAAGTTCATGGAAGGATTCATATTATCTCTTAATTCAATTTTTTCCCAAACCTTTTGAAGTACCCTCATGTATAACCTCACAGTTGATGATATCATTTGAGGACCTTTGAGTACGTGGGGGTCTGGACAAAAATGGCTCTCCCATAATAGGGTATGGGTTTGATTCTTGCCCTCGGAAATCTTTAATTCTTAGCAGAGGGTCAACTTGCCCACAGACATTTAGGGTACAAAATTAAGGTAGCCCTGAGGACCATATTTATTACAACAGGGTTTAACAAGCATCCCAGACAGAACCCCAAGTCTTGCTGCAGGAGCCTTCTGAGCTGGAATTTGAACACCGGAGTGGGAGTTGTCCAGCAGAATGGCAGGAAGAGAGGATCCAGGAGGGTGGGAGGGCACATGCAGATACACAGGCATTTGAATAAACATGGAAGACTTCGTAGCTAAGAATCCTATAGGAAGGTCTTTTCAGCATCAAAGCCAGATTTCTGGTTCCAGGGTATAGAATTGCTCTGTGTACCTGAATGCTCAGTTTGGAAATACAGGCTGGATATTTACAGAAAAGGGATCAGATCATGGGCTGCTTTCCCCAAATCTCTCCATTGTTCCAGTATTTATAGAACTCCCAGTCCTCCTTATTTTGAATTTCTTCAACTGCAGCTAGAACCCCAGGGGAACATTAGTATGGTAGAAAGAGATCTAGGTGTGGAGTTCTAGGAACAAAAATCAAGTTCTGTTTCTGACACCCACCAGCTCTGTGGCTTTGGCTTCAACAAAACCTCTCTGAGTCTCAGTTTTCTTACTGGTATTTGGGGAGAAAATGATACCTAGCACACTTACCCCCATAATTAATGGCGAACAGGAAGTAAGACAACTTACTGGACAGTGCTTTGTGCAAATGCTAAGTCTTCCATCTTTTCTCAAACACATCAACCTTCCTCCTACCACACAGCCTTTGCATTTGCTATTCAGTCAACACAACACAATGTCTCCCACACAGGCCAGGATAAGCCCTTCTTTCCAGAACCTGGCAGATCTGAAATGGGACCAAATATTGTGCACGTTAATACGCACCCTTTGTCCAGATTTGGTTCCAGAATTTTCCCCAGTGCCTAAATCTGCTCTCAGTGGCCTCGTTTCCTTTCTTAACAGTTTTTCATACAACTCTAAGGGAATTCTGGTTTCTGTCCTTGAATGAGACTTTCGTTCCTGGCATCCTAAGTCAAAAACACAATGCGCTTCCAGCAGAAACACTGTCATGTAGACAGGTGCAATGGAAACTGCACAATTTGTTCTCGATTTCTTGCCTCAACTGGGTTGTTGAGAGCTGGCCTAGGAATGTAAAAACCATTTCCAACCTTGTTGCTTTGGGGATATATGTTCTAAATTGCACTGATTTTCAGAGGAACATTTGAAGGCATACTTGAAAGGTGGGAAGTGTGTAAAGGAAAGAGATAAACACAAAATTACAGAGAAGATATTTTTAGCTTCAAATGCTGAAAGAATGATGGAACTCTTCTCTATAATAAAAGAAGGATTTTTAAGGGATCTCTGCGTTTTTGCAACTAAAGGCACATCAGCTCTTCATTTAGGTACTTTCCCACAGATGTCAATTTGGCAAAGTGTGAGGATGTGGTCTGTCAGCAGGAGATTCTCAATCCCTGAACTAGAGGACAGAGTTCAGAACAGGATCATAAAGGGGTTTTTGTCTTGTTTGCTGCTTTTTAAAAAGACATTTTATGACAGAGATACTGAAGCTAAATAAATAAAACTTTTGTTTCAGAATGGTGGTTTTCAAATTTTAGGTGGCCGCTTATTTGGCTTACAAAATCAATTTAGTGGGTTTTCAGACCCACATCTTTAGAATGAAATAGAATAGGAAAAAAATAAAATAGAAAGAAAACATCCAAGAGCATCTGGCACATTAGGGTGTTATTTTGTGAAATATCTATTTTGGTCTGTGTACGTGGAGAAGGGAGCAATTTCCTACTGTTTGGGTGGTCATGGTCACAAAATTTTTGAAAAAACGTGGACCCGGAAGTTAACAAAAAGAGTTATGGACTTAAAAAGCTAAAGACATCTTGAGAATAAAGAGGAATTAGTGACTGTATAAATGTCACTGCTTTGGAGAAAAGGAGACAGACAAACTGAGAGGGTTTAAGGATTTGGGACCGTCAAGTGGTATTCCAGGGTTCAGAGGAAGGTTTGAGGGACTGATTGAGCCAGCACTGAGCCCGCCTCCTGGGGTCCCTTCCTCTCTGCCCGTGCCCAGCCAGTTGTCACTCGTCCTATGGCCTCAACATTGTTTCCTCAGACCCTCCTTGCCACTCTCTTGTTATAATTTCTCATCCTGCCTTTCACCTTTCCTTTATAGAACTTATCACAACGTGTAAGTGTATATTTATTTGTGTTTCTCTAATGCCTGTCTCTAAATAAGCATTAAACTCTATGGTGGCAAGTTTTACTTCTGTCATTGATTGCTGCCTAATGGCTGGCCAGATATTCAATTAATACTTAAAGAAGGGAGTGACAGAAAAAACTGTGAAACACTTTAGGATGGGCAAAAAGACTACGGGGTATCCTCTCTAGAGCACCCTTCTGGGTCATCTGAGCGTGCATTGCCTTTGAGTTACTTTATAACTCTACAAGTTGTAGAAAACTGACAGTACTGCCCACGATTCTTATCCATAGAAATGCTAATGAATCTTGGTGAATATGCAATTGATTATTACCCTAGGGATACTAACTAGTTTTGCATCTATTAACAAATTCATCTTAGCACTCCTATTAAATAAAATTGTAACATTTTACTTGACGTGTGTTGATTTTATTTGTATGAGAGTCATGATTTAACCTTTTTCAAAAAATTATACCCTAATAGAAGGGAAAGAGGAAGGAAAGAAAGAAAATGAAGCATTAACTAGAAAGCACAGGAGCCCATTTTTGAAGACTGGGTGACCTGGTTGTGACTATGTTAAGAAAGAGACCGACAAAGAAAGTGAAGGAAGGTGTCAGAAGGAAAACCCATTTTATAAGCTGAACATGAGATAACAATGGAGCCCTGTTGAAACAGACTTTGTTTTAATCAGAGTCATAAACATATACATGAGTATAACATGTGGGAAATAATCCGTGTTTCTTCTGTGTATTCTGTACCGGAAAGGCGCATCTATTTTTAACCCACAGCCTACAGAACCTGACATATGCAGAGATGATTCAGAAGACAGTTATAATTTTTCACTGCCTGTATGTAAGCCGGCATATGTTCTATGGAGTTCCCATCAAAGTCACCAAACTAACAAAATGAACTAATTATCCATTATGACATGTCACTCAAATAAAACAAAGAATTAATAGGGAGAAAAGTCACTATTACCCAGCAAAAAGTAGTTGGAGATGAGTTTAAATGAACAGAGATATCTTTAAATAAGAAAAATTAAATCCTAAAACTTGCATTTCGTAAAGATCAGCAACTTACTAATTAGAATGGCTAAGATAATTAAATTGAATTCAGGTGGTTTGCTTATATTCAAGAATTAAGTTAATCAGGGCTTCCCTATAGCTTTATAGAATTAAGTTCCATTCACTAAATCTGGACACAAAGTTTTAGCCAGGTTTGGTTTTGTTTCCATGCTCTAAATATTTATAGCAGGTCTCCACTAAGTGTTCACATAACTGAGTAATAGGTACTGACTCTATAACAGAAAGGTATGACACTAACATTCCAGAGTAACATAAAATGCATAAATGTGCCATATTCAGCAGAACAATAGTGAAGGTTCTTCTGATGATATAACGCACAATAATAAACCCAAGTGGTTTCTTTCAGTCATCACAATCAAGTTGTCTGGCATGAATTTTATGTGCATTTTTATCTCAAAGGCTTTTTTCAACTGTAAGCAGAACACATAACAAACATTTCAGAAAGACAAAAAACAAAACTCGTATAATGTCCCTGCAAGTTTATACAATGCAGATTTGAATTTCCAACACACACAGATACACATGCACATATCTTGATATAATATAAACCTAAAATGTAAGCAATAAGTAATACTTTCCTTTTATAATATGTCACAATTCAAAAAACAAATATTTGAATATATTATGTTCATGAAACCCGTGTAAGGTCATTCGTTGTTATCATCCCCCTTTCATAGGTGAGGAAATCAAGATTAGAAGTCTGATCTGTGGCCACAGAACTGAAAAGAGGCAAAGTTAAACATTCATCATAGTCTTTCATTTCCAACTTTCATGTTTCAGCCTCTACACATAACTCATCCAGGTAAAACAAAAATCATTATAGTATTTTAGTCATTATTGCAATTATTGCAATTATTGCAATGAAAACATACTGCCTGGGTTAGAGTCCCCACTCCACTTGCTGGCTATGTGATCTCAGTCAAATTATTTACCTTGTCTATGCCTGGTTCATTACATAATGTTCTCACAGCATCGTCATAAGGATTAAAATATTTATGAAGCACTTCAAACTGTGTCTAGAATATGGTAAATAGAAAAAAATTCTTCTAATTTCAAATTAGCAAAGTAAGACATTTGCCCTGAGGATCCAATTGACTGTCTGGACACTCACTGTTCACCATGAATCTGATGACCCATGGGCTGCACGTGCACCCCCCAAATTTCAGTACAACAGAGTTCCCCAGCATCAGTGCCCAGACTCACTTCAGGAATCCTGCCACCAGGGCTTGGAGAGCTCCCTTCTGAACATTTTGCCGAGAAATTCCATAGCCTCCTACCCGAAGACACAGAGGAACTCTGAAACTTGGCGCTCTGAACCTCTTTCTAACCTGGGGTAATAGTATATGTTATATTTCAACAAGTTTCAGTCTTCTGTATTTTTATATATTATAAATAATGGCAGCTTCCCCTTATGAGCACCTACTAGGTGTAAGACACTGTGCTGTTTTCAGCAATTTTTTTGTGCCCCTTATGAAGTACACATCATTACCTTCATTTCACAGGCAAGAAAACCTGAGACTCAGAGGAGTTTAGCAGTTCATCCAAAGACACAGAGCAAGTTGCAAAACCAACATTCAAGTTATTCACAAGTACGGTCTGATTCCAAAGCCTATGCTCACTACATACAAGACGGTGCTTCTTCACAGGGCTAAGCCAAGCAACATTGATCCTATCTTGTTTTGTTATTTAATACTCTACATCCTCTTAGGGCCAAATTGCATAATATTTATTTATTCTACCTTGCTTTGTTTTTTAATACTCTGTATTGTTTCAAAAGGACCTAAGACCCCTTATACAAATGTATGAACTAAACAAAATTTTCTATGAGGATAAAAAACAGAAAAGGGAAAATAGAAATGAGGCCAGATAAAAAGTTAACATATGAGACATGCTATAAGGGCATAGAAAATGACTAGCATTGGACTGTGAATTCTACATCTCATCAGCATTAAAGGGTTAAACTTCTTACCTTCTGCTGTGGGAGGATCATGCAATCTAAGCTCATGCAGGGCCCCAGTGTGATGCATTGTCAAGGATACACCAATTATTGCTGAATAGAGTTCTATTGAACTATTTGACCAACCACCATTAATTAACCAAGCAGACCTGAGTTCTAATCCCAATTTGGTCACTACCTGGGTGGTTTTAGGCAAGTTACTGAATATAAGGCTCGATTTTTCCACCTGTAAAATAGTACTTATCTCACATGGTGATTGAGAGCATTAGAGACAGCACATTGTAAAGTGCACTGTCTGACAAATAACACAGTAAGTGCTCAATGATCGTTAGCTATTGTTATTATGATAATATCTGGACAATCTTTTATTCCTTTTCTCTTCTTTCCTCTCTTTTTTTCTTTCTTTCCTTCCATGCTCTTCTTTCCTTTTCACTTCCTTTCCTGGCTGGTCACCGACAGGATAAATTTCAATTCCATCCAGGTCAAAAGATTTCTAGATACTTTAGGGATGAATTCTGCTGCCAAGTATTACTGAAGGAAAGGTCAGGGATGCAAAATAAGTAAACATGGCTTCAGTTTTTAAGGAATTCGTATTCTTAGCAAAGAATTAACAAATATATTTTTTAAGGTCTAGAAGATGGGGATAGGAGAAAGTTTAAAGGGAGCTTAAATTATCTAGTAAACAGATCGCAATATGGTTAATGCAGGGCTAGAAGTCTGCACAGAGTGTTTCAGGAGTCTGGAGATGAGAGAGACACATACAATAACCAGCAAATATAATTAAAAATACACAGTAGGGGCTATGGGAATCTGATGAAGTCAGTAGAGAATAAAGAGACAAGTTTATACTGATAGCTTCATTAAAGAAAAAAGAGAGAAGTTAATCTGAAACAGCAGAAGAGGGAAATACAGGACCTGTGGGCAGCAAACATGCTCCAGAACACCCAGCTCCCATGGCTCCTTGTCAATCACCTGCACAGCTCTGAGAATGTAAACTAAATAGTGTACAAGGCAAATTCCTCAAATCAAAGGAGGCAGGGGACAAGGACAAAAAAAAAAAAATACATCAGCTTCTAAGGGACAGTATTTCCCTTCTAAGGGACACCTTCCTGGCCATAGTTTCCAACTTCAGACTTCTGCAGTGAAAAGATGATCCACACTGAGCGATAAGATAACACAAAATGAATACTAGGAAGTTTCTACATCAAAATTTAGTACTTGGCTTTTGTGAAGAAGCCTCTTGACCTCAAGTCTCATGAGACTATAATTTCAGAAGAGAATGGCGGTAATTTACTTGCTCCAGAAAATGTGTATCAATTCACAGGAGAGCATAGCATGGAGTAGGGGGACAGCATAGGCTGTGGATCCTGAGAGATGTGGGTCTAGTTTTTTCCTTATGGAAAGTTGACCATGTTTCCTGACCCTCTGTGGGTCAGTTTTCTCAAAGATGACATTAGAATTAAGCCCAGTAACTGTATATCATCTAATAGAGATGACATGTAAAAGACCCTAGAACTTTTTAAATTTGGTAACTGACATGTAATAATGTGAGCATCGTAGGATACAGAGTGATATTTCACTACATGTGTACAATGTTTAATGATCAGATCAGCATATCCATCACCTCACTTATCATTTCTCTGCGTTGGAATCCTTTGAAGTCTTCTCTTCTAGTTATTTGAAAATATACAATAAATTATTGTTAATTATATTCACCAAACAGTGCTATACAACACTAGAACTTAATCTTCCTGTCTACCTTAAGTATGTGTCCATTAACCAGCTTCTCCCTATTCCCTCCCAGGCAACCTCGCCAGCCTCTGTAACCACAATTCTACTCTCTTCTTCTATGGGCTCAACTTCTTTTTCAGATCCTACATGAGTGAGAATATGCAGTGTTTCTGTGTCTGATTTATTTCACTTTACATAATGTCTTCCAGGCTCATCCATACTGCCATGAATGACAAGATTTCACTCTTTTTATGGTTGAATATTATTCCATTGTTGAAATATACCACATTTTAATTAACTCATCTCTTGATGGACACTTAGGTTGATTCCATCTCTTGGCTATCGTGAATAGTGCTGCAATAAAGATGGGTTTGCAAATATCTCTTTGACATACTGATTTCCTTTCCTTTGGATAAACACCCAAGAGTGGGATTGCTGGATCATGTGGCATTTCTACTTTTTGTTTTTTGAGGAACCTCCATACTGATTTCCTTAATGGCTGTACTAATTTACATTCCCATCGACAATGTATACAAGTTCCTTTTTTCTCCACATCCTCACCAGCGTTTATTATTTTTTGTCTTTTTGATAATAGCCATAGAATTTTTTTTTGAGGCTTACACAAAACAGAAAGGGAGAATATAAATCCATTATTGTATTTATGTAAGAATAATAATAACAATAAAAAATAAGTTTGTTTTGGAAATACAAGTTCTGAGAACTATTAAATCATATCCTAAGAAGTTACTGTGTATTTTCATTTTCACCTTTCTTAGTTCTGAGTTCAATTAGATTGGTAAACTGTATTTCTAAGAGCATTATAGTGTACACAATTACAACTGATGCTAAAAGTCTTTTGATGGCTTTTTAATTGTTTTTAAAAAGTAAAATCAATGTTTATATGCCATAAAGACAATAATTCTGTCAGATCTCATTAACAAAACAAAGCTGAGCTTGGAAGAGAGCCCTGCCAGGAGACACAAGGCGTGTCCACGGCTTGCGTTGGTGGCTCCACTGTGGATTTGGTTCCACGCTTCCTCAGACTGTTGGAGCCTGAGAAATATGATTTTGGTATGACAGTGCTGGTGGCATTTTGTCTGTTGTAATACCCAACTCCAAAATCAACTCAATCGCACTCGTTACTTCGGACAAATGCCACAATACACAGTGGATAAAAATGAATAAAGATGTTCTCACAAGCTTATCCTAGAACAAACAAACAAATCTGAACAGATGGAGCTTCTCAGGTCTTATGTTAGAGTTACCATCCAGGGCTATTAGATTGCTGACTTTGGACACCGTCAGCTTCACCATAGCCAATAGATTCTCCTCCCTTGTGAGTTTCTGGTTGAATTCACAGACATCATGCTGAACAATATAAGACTGCTGGCAATTCACCCTTTAGATATCCAGATGGGCCCTTCTGGAAGCAGTATAGTATGGTGGTGAGCAGGGAGGTTCAGGGGTCTTACAGACCTATGTGAATCTACTTGCTAGGCATGGAAGTCACTGGATTTCTTAATTTTCTCAAGTGTGTATTATAACCATCACATAGGGTTGTTCAAAGAACACATGAGGAAATTCCATAGAAGTTAGCCCACAACAGACACTAAATAGGATCATTAGTATTATTACATGCTCTTGTTATAAGAATCAGAGATGATACTTAGCACCCAGCTCAAGATGACAGGATCTCAGGATCTGCTTACAATCATGAAACAGTTCAGTAAGTGACACTGCTTTTTCCTCTCTCCCTTCCCCCAATTATCTGTGTTCCTTTTTCTAATTTGGCAACCACAGAGGACACAGAG
The DNA here is from genome assembly GCF_000696425.1 of Galeopterus variegatus. Classification (NCBI taxonomy): domain Eukaryota; kingdom Metazoa; phylum Chordata; class Mammalia; order Dermoptera; family Cynocephalidae; genus Galeopterus; species Galeopterus variegatus. The sequence goes on from NW_007727245.1 coordinate 259,206, forward strand.
ACCCTCTTTCCTTCTCAACTCTATTTCTTCTCCCAGTAACACAGAAATGTAGGGCAAAGACTCCTTTTAGACCAGATTCTTCTACAGATGACGTTTGTGTGTAAAGGTTGGGCCAAAATCTGAGCCACGTTTTGTTAACCACACATGATCCTGTGGCCTACATGACTTCATTTCTCATTTTCTCTAGTCTCTATTTCAGGACAGTCTTGTTTTTCTATTATTTCATATTTTTGTATCTTATTATATGTGAACTGGTGAGCTGCCTCAAATTCTTTGTGAATATACATGTATGTACATAAATATATAATGAAATACATTCTATTCTCTTGAGGACTCAACTGTAGGACCTTGTGGTTTAAGAAGCCCAGTGCTCAGTTTTCTGTCCCAGTCTTCTATCTATCCTGAGCCTAGGCTTTTTGGTAAAGTTATCTGCCTGCCTTTCTATAACAATCTCTTCCATTACATAGACCCTGTATTCTTTAATTACCATTTAATAAATTAAATATGTATGACTTTGTCAAGTTAACTTTTCCATCCTTAGTTGAAGAGGTTTGGAGAGAGCTCCAACACCATCACTTGGTGTAGCCTGAAACTCACGTCTGTGCAGAAGGATCAAGAGGCAAATGCAGTCTCCCATTCTCCCATTAGAGACTTCCTAGGGCTGAAGTGCAGTTGGATGCCCTGTGGTGCAAGACTTCAGCAGGGGCCCCAGCAGAGTTTACCGTCCCTTATGTATAGAGCAAGTATGGGCACGGCCTTGTGGGATTCATGGAATGCTTTGAGATGAAAGTCTGAACCTGAACCTTGGTCAAGGAAGAGCTGATCCCTAGAGACCTTGGCAGCTCCAGAGCCCTGCATTCCAGGAGAACTGAGTTTGTGTATAACCAATCCTACTGCGAGGCAGCATCCCTGGTTTCAGCTAACTAAATTTTAGGCACTTTGAAAAAAGCTCACCGGATGATTTATCTGCCAATCTGCTTATTTCTCTGATCCATCCTTTCATCCACCCATCCACTCAACCCACTCAGCAAAAGATTGTGGCTACTCTGTGAACAGAGACTGGAGATAAGTAAATAAAAAATAAACAAGACACAATCCTGGCCTCAAAGGGATGCATTTAGCCCTGGCAACAGAAGCATATATGCAAATGAATAAGGGGACAAAGTGTTACACGTGCTAGGATAGAGGTGTGCTCAGGGTGCAGTGGAGACACAGAGGAGGATCATCCAAGCTGCTGGGAGTCAGGAAAGTCTTCATTAGCTCTTGAGAAATGAGAGAGTTTCTACAGGTTGGGCATGAAGGGAGGTTTGGGAGACAGAATAACCAACCTTCCAGTGGACAGAGAGGCTTAAAGTAATAAATAGAGCCTAAAGATATGAACAACTTGAAAGATAATTAAAATATTTCTGGGATCATCATTTGTAGGACTGTATACCAATCCCACTGAAGGTTAACGGATGCATTGAAAGAACATTAACATTAACTGAGTTCTGAGTCCTGAACAGGAGTTTGGGTTTTTAATACATATTATCTTCAAAACAATGATTTGAGTTTTAAATAGCCTCAGTTTTTTTGTTCTCTCAAATTGAAGAAACTAAAAAACCTGTCTAAATTTCTCTAGGTCATACAGCTTTAATATACTAGAAGAAGAATTTTAATCCAGTTCTCTCTGACTCTACATTCATGTTTTTCCTCTACAATTTTGTCTAGGAAATGCATGGATTTTTATGTATTTATTTATAACCCACTTTATTTCAGCTATCATAATTATTGCATAATCATTGCACATTACCCAACAATCACAATGTATCTATCCTGAGTAATATGGTAACAGCAAATCATACTTAATTTTCTTATAAAAGAGTCTATTTAGGAAGTATATCAATTGAACATGAGATTTAAAAAGGCAGCAAAATGCACTGATAAATTAATACATGTCAAGTATTCAAAGTGCTTTATATACTTTTTCCACAATAAATTCTGAAAGCAAAATAATGATATGGGCATTATTATTCCTATTATGCAGATGGAGAAACTAAAGATTAGTGCGTCTGATAAAATAAGTTGCAGAGGCAGTATTCAAACTGAGATTCTTTTCAATCCCAAACCCCACGCCCTTACATACTGCAATATAAGAAAAAGACTAGAGCAGAGTAAAATGGTACTTTTCCTATTATTTTATTAGTTTTATGTATACAAAGCCCTGGGGTATTCTCCTAAATTCCTGCTCGTAATAAAACAAGAGGCAAAGTTTTCGAGTCCACTGCTCCTCTTCTAAGGGCATAATATTGTATAGCAGGGAAGGTGGTGCAGAAAAGCAAAAGAACATTCTCAGGAACCTTCCAAGTATATTTGGCAAAATTCAAGCTGACTCGTTACTAATGGGAGAATAACAAGAGAATACAAGAAAGCCACTAAGAAATGAATAATGATGAAAGCAATTTAGCATAACAAAGCATGCTTCCTTTAATCAGAGATAACACAACATTATCCAACACAGTAGATAGATGGAAGATACCTGGCTAGAATATTCAAATTTATTGCTCAAAGAGATTCCCAAATGAATACATGCAATCATTTCCTTAACAAAGCCAATGTACTGAATCCAGTTCTGGACCGAAGTTCATTCTGTGGGAAATCAATTTTGTTCCTGAAACTCCAAAACACTGTTTGAAAAACTGTCTATGCTTTCAGTAAAAATACCAACATCTTAAGTTATAGGACACTGAGCAACACAGATGAATTTTCAGAGAGACCCAATCAGGAATTCTTCCAAACTGAGTATTTCATAGCTTGATAAAGTTCCTTAGTATTGAAAAAGTTTAGCAGAGATGAAGACTAGATCTCAGACATTAGAGACAGCATAACTTTTTGTCTAATCCACGCAAATTACATGATTCTGAGAGTCACCAAGTTTATAGAAATGTCATTAAAAGAGGACACCATGACTGTTTCTCTGTAATTAATTCTTCCACTTTATTTACCTTTTTATGTAATTATTTTATACTATTAGTTTTTAACTTAAACATAACTCATTTGGAAACTGCCCTGAAGCAGTACTGCATTAATGAGTATAATGCTGAGCAGCTCTCATTATATGCTGCCATATTTCCCTGAAGAGAAAAGCATGAGAGGTCAAATACATGAGTATTACCTGAATGAACATTTACTGCATCATATCATTCAAAGTCAAGCAATGCGTTCAATAACTCATGTTTGCAGCTCAAAGTTAAATGATAGTATAGACCAAGAAGAACACAGGGGCTTATTTTTCTTGGTATGCAATGACTCTTGTAGTTTTTAAATTTCATACGTAACAGTCCCTTTAAAATCAAGCATTATAATCCTCTTGGTATTTAAAATGGAAAACAATTTTTCTTTATTTATAAAGTTCCAAAAAAAGAATCAAATTGGTACAGAAGGAGCGTATAATAATCAAACCAAACCATTACGGAACAAAATCATATTCTCTGATTTGCAGGTTGCTTTTACAAATTCTTTTTTTTTTTTTTTAAGTATCCATTTGTCATATCACATAGTCCCAAAGTTTACTTGGGTTGTTCTCTCAACTGGAATAATGTCTTTTCGGAAATCTGGCTGGGAGCCATCAAGATTATAATGAAAACACAAGCTGTAGCTTCTCAACATGTAAACAAAGAGTACAAAAAATAATTATAATTCAGCCATGAACATTTCCCAGGTTTTTTACTATAGTTCTACCTGTGGCCTGCTCTAAAATCAAAGAAAAGTAACTTTAAACTAGAAAAGCTATCATCAGCCTGGTTGGGAATCAGCACCCAGTTTGAAACACATGATTCCAGTGCATGTAGGAGCTACCCTGTGAAGTAATCCTATTACAGAGTGTATGGACGGGATGGGGAACGGGGCTGAGGGGAGATGTCTAGCCAGGAACTCGAACCTGTATTTATATTACAAACAAAAAACCCAGTCATTAACAGCATCAGGCTTTTTAACTTCCGTCTGTCTTCTTTTGATATTCTAGTTTGATTCATTCTAAAGATCTAGCACTTCCTTAAACTCTCAGAATAATGATATTATAGCATGCCAGGAGAGTCACTCAAAGGAAAATTACACACTTCAGAGCCATCTGGGACACTTTTTCAAGAAGGCAAAAACAATGAAATGACATATATTCATTCAAAACTGTCAAATTAAAAAAGATTATTTCTCCTTCACTCAATAGGGCTATATATTCGAAGCTGAAAACCTTTCCTCTTTAATGAATAATGTAAGTTCAGACTTAAAAATCGAAAGAAATAAAAATCAACAAATAAACTAAGCCCTCCCCAAACCCAAAGATCTCAATTTCTCCTATTCTCAAAGTCTGCTACTTCTGACTATCTGTTGCCGTTTTAAGAGCCACCTCAAAACACTGTGGCTTAAAATAATTTCTCGAAGTTCTGTGGGATGTCAGGGTGGCTCTTCTGCACTGCATGGCGTTGGCGGTAGTCATCGTGGGGCCTGACCTGACTGGACAGGTCACTCAGTAGGCTGGCAGTTGGCATTGTCTGTCGGCTCAGAGCCCAGCTGGGTTGTCGTACCTACATGTGGCTTCTCTGTGTCATGGGATTAGAGAATTAGTGTTCCAAAGGATCCGAGTAGAAGGTGCAAGTCCTGAGAAGTCATGCAGACTCACTCCTGCCACACTGTAACCAGGGGACTGCACAAGGATGTGTATATTGAGGGCATGGCTCACTGTAGTCCATCTTTGGAAACTAGAGGCCACAATATTCATATATTCAGTTTATACAAGGCTAAAGACCAAACTCCAGACAATGAATCTAACAGGAAAAACATCTAGCAAATTTATGAACCATCTGTATTTGAAAATTTATTTTCAAAGAACTTATACCTACAGTTTGGCCCTTAGCACATACATTTACCAACAATGATGAATTTTACAAATCTTGCATTATGTACCAAACAACCTTGGAGGTTCAGCATAAATATTTATGTGCTAAAACTCTAAGCAAATAAATAAACTCAATGAAAAACATACACCAACTCTCACAAGTGATATTAAACATTGGTTCATTTAGTATTATAGTTTTTCCAGTACAAAAGATAACACCCAGCTTTGGACATTTAGCTGCAGAATGTATAACTTTTAAATATCAAGGGCATTTGGAAAGTGTGTGTAAGTTGAAAAGGATCAAAATGTCAAAATATGAGTAACTTTATAATGTTAGGTTACTTCTTAATGATCGGCTTTTCTTTAATTGCCTTACATTATTTTTAAAATGCTAACACTTCGGGCCAAGCTCGTGGCGCACTCGGGAGAGTGTGGCGCTGGGAGCGCAGCAGCGTTCCCGCCGCGGGTTGGGATCCTATATAGGGATGACTGGTGCACTCACAGCGCTCACTGGCTGAGCGCAGTGCGGCCGGTCTCAAAAAGGACAAAAAAAAAAAAAAATGCTAACACTTCTGTATTAATACGTAAGGAAAAATATACTACTGCATCTACCGATTAATTTCGTGGGTTCATTATTTCGATAACATGTTTTAATTTTGAAAAGACATTACACTGACTTATGTATTTCAATTCCTAGGGAAAGAGAATATTATAGCAGTGAGGCCACATCTTTAAGTGCATTTTCTTCATCCACTCATTCGCTTACTCATTCATTCATTCTTTTACTTAACCATTATTCTAAACAAGACAGTCACAGTTACTACCTTCCTAGCACTTGCACTGATAGAAGAGAAAGGGGAAAAGACAAGTAAACATTCAAATAAACGCAATTGCCAGATGTGGTAGAAGCACTTTAGAGCATGTAAACAAACCTGAGACAAACATAGAGATTACTGGGTGTATGGGGGACTGGGGGGTGCAGGTGCCTACTCTAGGTAGTGTGGTCCTGGAAGGCTTCTTTGAGGAGGGGACACCTTTGCTGAAGACTAAGGGCATGAAGAAGCTAGTCAGGTTGGGGGCAGGAATAGAGAGCATTTCAGGCAGAGGAAGCTTGGGCAAAGGCCCTGAGGTGAGAAGGGGTTTGGTATAAGCGAGGAGAGAGAGAGAGGTGAGGTGAGAATGGAGAGTGCATGACATCAGATTCACAGAGACTGGAGACAGTGTGGAAGCAATGAGGAACTTGAAAAGTAAGCACAGATGGCTGAGTTTGGGGAGCACCACCACCTAGGCCCCCCTCGCCTTCTGAGACTGTGTGATGCTGGAAAGGCCGGCAGTGAGAGGGCCCATCCCAGGTTCTCTGCAGCCCTGCCCTACCAGGTGGTGTTTCCTAAAATTTTATCAAGAACCCCAAAGGAGGCCCATATACTCAGTTTGGTCAGCTACAACGGCCACATTTTTACCACTAAGTCTGAATATATCTATTCCATTAAGATGTCTGAGCTTAGTTCACCAGAATTTCAACTTCATGAACTCCTTTTTTATGATGAGGTAAAGAATGGAAAAAACCCACCCACCTACATACACACCTTAAAATGCAAATAAATTCATGTTATTTCCTAAGTTATTCATATCAGTAGCTCATGTAATTCCCAGAAATTGGATGTATCTTAGAGCAGTTGGTTTGGGAGGGGGTGGAAGAAAAAAAGAGCCCAAATCTGGAGAACTCTAGCTTCATGCAGGATGCAACTGAACTAAGGCTCTATGGAGTACACAAGTGGCAAAGTCCCTGAGATCTGAGTCATAAAAGTTCCACCCGGGGAATGTCACAGTCGATGTCCTAAAGTAAACAAACTCACGTGACTGATCCTAAATAAAAAATGGAAAGTGATAAATGAATTGTTTTTTCTCCCAAGGTTCAAAAACGTGGTTTTAACTTTTCATGGGACAAGGTGAATCAGCTATAAGAATTTCTAAGAAAAAAGAGAGAAATGTATGGAGAAAATCATTCTGTATGGACATCTAATTAAAAATGTTAAACATCTTACCAAATGAACATATGACTTCAATTTTAGTAAAGAAAACAGAAATAACTTAAAAGGACAATGAGATAAACTGGTTTTCAAGTGTGACACTAATGTCTTATGTCCCTTACCAACAAGGCTTATGGCTCGTAGTGTTTCCTTGTACATAAGTTGTACAGTGATAGATTTAACTATCAAAATTCAAAAAGTACCAGCTCTTTTGAGATTATAAAGTGAAAGAAAACATCACTAAAAGAAATGTCTCCGTGCAAATACATCATTACTTTTTCAGAACCATTTGTTTAAGACTTTCAACCACGTCCTTGGAAACAACGGCATGCAGTCAGAAAAATGTGTGCTTGTTCCCAGTCCTGCCACTTACCAGCACATCTCTTAGCTGTTTGACCCTAGTTCTGCACCTGTAAAATGGGGCTATGATGGCCTGGCTTTTAGGCTGTCAGGAGGATGAAATGACACCATGAGAGCACAGGTGTCTAGCATGCATCCAGGCACACCAAGGCCTTCCCAGAGGAGGCTTGATCCTTCCACCAAAGCCCAGGCTATTGTGAGAAACAGCAGTGGAAGACACAGCACGGGGACACTTGACGCTGTCTGTTCCCACCACACAGAGGACTAGACACGTGCTCCTGGACGTAGAACCACTGCACTGCTGAAGAGCTGGTGAAGTCACACATGCTCACGACACATTTTGCTCTTTGATGGACACTGATGTCCACTCCTCTCTCCAAAAATAAAGTACTGTCAATAACAACAGCCAACTTTATTGAGTGCTTCCTATATGCCAGGGTCCATATGAAGTATTTTTATGTATTATTTAATTTAATCCTCTCCACTTAGAGGTACTACTATTAAATAAGGACTAATTGGTTACTAGTCTTCCGTGCATTCTTCAATTGCACATTATGAAGAGGCAGCAAGGCCACTTTTTTGGTGAAGCTAATAATTCCTGAGAAAGTGAAGCTCATGGGCTACCCGCTCCTGGTGTCCAGTACTTTAATCCCAGGATGAAGTAATCACAGGGAGTGTGTACGACTTGGAGAACTGGGTGTACAAAGTCTAGGTGGGCAGCCTGGAATTGGGGGTGCAGGATGGAAGAGGGAAGAGGCAGGAAAGGAAAGCCCCCCTCTTCTGGCCCTTGCTCAGGTGCTGGGGCTCTACCGACGGTGGGCTGCACGGTCCTTGACACCCGGGCCACCAGGTACATGCACTGCCGGGGCTGATGAAAAGGGAAGGAGAAGAGACGGGGGTGGTAAGCTCTGCAGCCGGGAAGCACGATTCTGGCTCTTGGGTTTCTCCAATCCCCCTGAACACAGGGTGCAGGGGCAGCCCAGACACGTCCACGTTATCACTGGCCCAACTAGGGCGACCAGCGCAGGGCGTCAGAGGAGGACGGCAGCCCTGGGAGGGTGTGTGTTGCTTTCATGAAATGTCTGTTGTCTTTATCTTTCTCTATAATAAACACTCGTTCCCCTGCCACGTTCTGAATCCCTTCTCAAGTGCTGTCTTCCTTTCTGCCTTTAACTATCTTCAACCTTTTATTTAAAAAACATCATTTGACTCAGCCACTCCTTTTCTCTCGGGGTTTACTTTGCTTCTTGCCTCGGCCTCAGGAGGAATCCAAGGTCATCCCTTCAGTACCTGAGATCAAAGAAACCGTCTTCTCTTTTCTTCTCACTCACCCTACTACTTGGCACTCTATTTTTATTTTTATTTTTTTACAGTTACCTTTCACTATTGCTCCAACTGCCCTCTTCACTAGGTCTATCAATCACAATTTTTCTTGGCCAAATCCAATGGCTTTTTTATGCTACAATTACAGTTGTTAGTATTACCCATACAGAGCAATAAAAAGCTACTGAATACCATTAAATGTAGTGGATTAAGCTAAGAAGACACAGCGAGGAAGCTCAGGGCATTTTGCCCATCCTCTCAGAAGAAGAAGATGACAAAACGTAAATGTGGGCCAACGATTTTAATACAGGGACTGAAACAGCAAGGGGCTGGGAGGGAAAGGAGAGGGCTAGCAAGTCCTCCCCAAACCCTTAGAGTAATACACAGAGAGCTGCCTCCCAAAGCCCACACGGGGCAGCCAACGGTAGCAAAACTGTGTTGCTATGAGTTGCTACAGGAGGGGCTGTCCAGACAGACAGACCTGCTCCTTCTCTCCCGATGCGTGTGGCACACTGTAAGTCTACCTGTCCTCCCTTCTCTCCATTCCCTCTTTCATTTGGCTGGCCCCTCTTCCTTGTAGCTCCTCACATCTGCATTTGGACATGATAGCAATATGTTAAATCTAATAGATCAAAAAAGAAAGAGCGGGCAGGGAGAGAGTTGTGAGGGGTGGGCGAGCCTTCATCCAAGGCAGAGGAGGTTTTCTCAGCAGCTCCATGACTAGCTGCATTACCATCGCCCCTCCAGGGTCGCCTCAAACTCAGCTGTTCATACTCACTCCTCTTTATCCTGGGTATTCTATGTCACCATGTTCCCCTGCCTTGTCTGCAATCGTACTGTTTCTATGTGATCCTTCCCCTTCCTAGTCATCTTACAGTCTGTCCTGATCTCACAGCTGGCAGGACCATCTTTTTAAAACCATTCAAAACCATTTCCATCTAAAAGTGACTTGATAAATCTACAGGGACTCTTGAGGTTTCAATACAACCCTGAAGGTTGTTTGAATCCACTGGGAAGAGTTCTGAGAGGAATAGAAAACCTGAACAGTAGCTTTATTTATTTGGTCTTATAACAACAACAAGAACAACAACAACAAAAGAAATGGAAAATGCCATCTAGATCTCAGTGGCCACTTATCATATTCTGAATTTCTTCAGCATATTTTGTCTAAATAGTCTTTATATACTTTATTTCTCTGGTTAGATCCTTCAAGTGTATACTATATATAAAGTTAAAATAGAAACTGTGGAAAGCAGAAATAATCTACTTTTAAAGTTTGTGTTTAGTATAGTACTTGAGGTAAAAGCTACTTCAATAAATGTGTATTGAATAAATAAAACCTATTAGAAATAAGGATATACAAATGCAATAAGCATTTTTATTTGTTTTCACATTTTCTTCAATATCAGTCTTTCTTCAAAACAGTACTATCATTGTTTCCTTTGTCTAGTAAAAATGCAGTACTGAACATCTGCTAAATGATCCATAAATTATAAAGTAAAAGGGATGTAGAAATGTATTATATATTTTAGTATATATATTTATATACTATATAAAATATACACTTATATATTAAATATTTTAATAAATATATTTATATGTCTAGTAAAAATGTAATACTGAACATCTGCTAAATGATCCATAAATTATAAAGTAAAAGGGATTTAGAAATATATTCTCCAAGAACCACGGGTGACAATTTACCATGGAAGAACATTAGAGAATAATAGCTTCCAAATTTTGTTTCTTTTCTCCAAAAACCATTTTGAAAATTAAATCATGAAAGGACTCACCAAGCTTCATCCTATACTCAATATTAGACACATACAGCAGGATGGATTTCCAATCACCCCCACAATATGTTCGAGTTGCATTACATTTGATTTGTTTATAATCATAATCCAGCTGACTTGATATTATTTCCTTAGCAGATTTGAAGAAACAAATATAAACAGATCTTGACCAGGTCAGAGAGCAACTCAATTTAGAATTTAGCCTTCTTGACATGCATTAAGTGGTTATGTTTTTAATATCAAACAAAATCTGGGGAAACAGGTCTTATAAGAACACCATTATTGATTTATTACATTATAGAAAGATAGTCATTGTAAGAGTAGAGAGGTCAGCAACCAAGAGTCCAAATATTCCTATTAGAAAAGTTAAATAGACTTAATTAATTTTAAGCATGATACAGCAAAATGAGAAAATAAAATGACCATTAAATGTACCACTTTCAGGAAAGACTATACCATCAATGTCAAGCATTAACTATAATACCCAGTTTATTTCATCACAAGCAGATCTTAATTGCACTTATCATGGGGCCAGTTATGCAATTATGACTGAAATAACAAAGTTTCCATTGCGAGATCCCAAGAATCCCTTTTATTACTCTCTTCTTTCAAAGCCTCCCTTCAACTGTGGTATTATAACTTCAAGAAATAGAGAGAGAATATGGGCATAATAAAATAGCTCAAGAAATAAAGTAAGACAAGTCTCTGGAATAATAAGCTTCACAAAGCCCTCTAAGAATTGATGCCAGTTACCACAATTATTTGCAGTCTTAAGTGACATCTTAATAAGCAGTGCTGGAATTCGTGGAAGCTGGGTATCCATGCTGGCAACTGTGAACTTGAAGCTGGTAATTAGTTTCAGTCAAGAAGCCTTCCTGCCAAGGCCAGAGCCTTTAAAGAGCTTTCTGGGGCTCAGGATTCTATGACTCAGTTAAGAGCCTGGCCCTGTACAAGGTAGCAGGCCACTTCCTCCAGGTTGTAGGCTGAACTTGTGGTTTGTGTCTCCAGGGATTGAGGAAGAAAGTGCCCCAGTGTGGTTGTCCTCCATTGCCTGAGATGCCATGAGGCTCCCAGCATGCTGTCTGGAGCTCCTAGTCAAAGCAGCTCTGTCCTCCTCAGCCTCAAGGGTTGGGGATGGCCTGATGAGAGCAGGACTATGGGGCACATCAGCAGAAGCTCCACTAGCAATTTTTTCTGAGGGCACACGGGTGGGAGGGACAAGCACACAAGCCAATTTCTTCTTCCTCTCACCCGCATCTGTCCGGCCAGATGACTACCTGGTGGGCAGCCACACAGGCAAAATAACAAGGCCTGTTCGTAAGCATTCCCGATTGAACCTGGTCCTCAACTGGCACCCTCCAGCAGAAATATATGACCTGAATATTTCTTTTGGAGTCCTCTCCTGCTCCCTTTACCCTTTAAAAGCCATTATAATAGGATAGATTTCATCTGCTTATTTGTAACATCATCCCTGATTTCATGTGGAAATTTGGATTATTTTGACACCTGCGGGCAGGGTAACCAGAAAAGGGGTGGGCTCATTTGTCCCAGAGGTATGTTGAAGCAAAACCCACTGCTCTGGAATGGCAAAAACATAGCGCCCCTGTGTGGTGGGCACTCAGAACTGGCTTTTCCAGTCTTGCCATGAAATTCACGCACACTGATAAGAACCAGCAGTTTGCTTACCCAGAGAGATTGGTTATAGAGTAAACTGGGAAAAACTGAATAAAGTAAACTTAACACTTAAATTAATATGCAATAAAAATTCTTGTAGCGAAGTTTCAAATAAAAACCTTAAATCTTCAGCAGGACCCCGTGACTTATTTAATGGATTCAAATCTGGAGAAAGCTGTCACTAGACTCAGTGCCAGAAAGTAATGCTTATCTTGTAAATAGCTGAATTCTCTCCCTGTTTGAGAACAATCAATAAAAGCCTGGCTTGAAATCTGGTTGAAATAGCCACTCTAATTAACAAAACAAAGGACATAATTCAGACAAGCATAATAAGAGTCCTCTATTTAAAGTGCAAGAGTGTGCTGGTCACAATGACAGTTCCTAATCTCCCCCACTAAAAAGTGACTTCCATGGAATAAAGTCAGCTTAGATGGATTTTCCGTTTAAATGGTCAAGGATTAAAAGGAGTTGGTTGGACAAGCGTAACTCATTCATATAACATTCCACTTAAAATACACATACACATCACGATATCCTTATGAAAATAAGCTGTCATCTTAGACACTGGAATTTGAAAGCAAAAGCTGACACTAAACCGTTTTGATCAATGTATGACATAGTTGGAGGACTATGCAACACTTCATTCCCCTGAATTTCCGAGCTTCTGTGACTATTGTGTCATGTTATGCAACTTGCAGAGCTAGATTCCCTTTGAGGTTACTTATACAAAAACATAGATTTCATTTGAAACCTGACCAGGCTCATTACCATTCTAGATAGATTCATTATGACAACCTTTAATTGGGCAAGCTGCCAAAATGCAGCCAGTTTAACAGGCCTGTTTAAACGCAGCACATTCACTAATATGCTTATTTGACTTACTTGCTGAGAATGATTTATTGAATAATACAGGATAGAGAGAGAGCACAAAACCTTTCAAAGGGCAGTTCTCACAGAGTTTAAAAGTCCACAAAAGCGGCCTGCATAAAAGAAAGAAACTTGAGGAGTTTAAAAAATTCACAACTTGTCAAACACAGTTCCACAATAGAGTATAAGCCGTGTATAATTTTGGGAGCTGAAAGAGTTAATTCCTAACAGAAATTAATTTATGTCAGGCTTTTACTCCATGCAGTTGCAGGGAGCTGTGTGCATAAGGAATTGAGAAGGACATACATTATTTCAAATTATAATATGTCCATCTTTTTTTTATGTATTTGGCTTTTCAAAATTGGAGGAAGGAGAAAGCATCAGCTCCTGCCCTCTGGAATAATTTTAAAAACTTCTTAGGTTGTCATGACAAGGCCTGATATAAGGACTTGTATTTGGTTACCAGTTATCTTGAGAAAAATCTGACATAGACACCCCATAGCCTACTACAGAACAAACTTAAGACCAACTGGAAAGATTGCTGCTTTGTGAATTAAAATGGCAAAATTTACCTAATAATTATACATTGTAAATTAACAAAATTATATCAAAAATTTTTCAACCTGGCTATTCACAGCCATTTCAAGAGCAATTTCCTCTGTGACCTGCATTAGAACAATGTTCTCGGGCCCCCCACCCCCACCTCTGTTGGAAGCAGTACACGGCTCAGCCTGGCAACTGTGGAGTGGAACTAATTCCTTCCTCTTAACGCCTGTCTCCAATTAGCTGGTGGGAAATATAAACGATTTATTTAAGAGACAGCTTTTGCCATTTACTCGAGCCTGTTACCACTCTCATCCAAGCATCACTCAGCCACTAATTGTCTTGGGAAGCTGTACTGTGCAGTGGTAAAGAGCACGAAGTTTCTAACATTGTGACCTAAGCAAGTTAGTTAATCTTCCCAAGCCTCAGTTTCCTCTCTTGTTGAACGAGCATCACTTCTGTTTCATACTCCTGTGAGTATTAAATGGGAAACTGCTAATAGCACTTAGTGCTGCCTGGCCCATAGCAGCATTTAATGAATTTATCATCCTTTAATACATGAGAAAATAGATAAACAGATAATTACAAAACAGTGAAAAGAAGAAACCATAAAGCGTATGTGCAAGATACAGTGAAAGCACCAAGGAGGATTAACCTGTGACTCTCCCCTTTATGACATCCCTGGTAGTTTGTCATTGCCGAAATCCATGTGAATGGCTTGATAATAAAGAACTCACTACCTCATGAGGTGGACCTAATTATTGCACTGTTTTCCCTTAAAAATAATTGTTAAAATGCTTTAAAAGTTGTCTTCCATTGGTTTTCACCCATTTGTCCCCTCTCTCAGCCAGTAAATGTCAAATGTGTCACGTACGGTACAGCTATATAAAGGCAGTTATCATGTTCCCAGATATCATCAGTCACTTGTATAGTTCATGTTTTCATTTGCCAATAAGAAAGCACAGGTTACAAGCCAGACAGAAAGACTGTAGAATCCAAATTCCTGAGAACTTCCAAACTCTACTACAGCCTGAATGTCAATGCCAACCAATTCCTAATGACTGCTGGTGCCTAGGGTTGAGAGGGAATCTGAAGAATCCTCAGACACTGTAGGAAAGAGTGACACAGTCAATTACAGACTTATACACAAGAGTGTGTGTTTGGGGGTGGGGGCGAGGGGGACAGTGGTCGTGGTACACGTGCCAACTATTTACCATCCTGTTAAACAGGCTCTGAGCTCTCCCGGGGGGGTTTTTTGTTTGTTTTAGGCAGGGATGATATTTTGTTTATCCTGTGCTCCCTGCACCTAGATCTCAGAATGAATGAATGTGTGGCTTTATCATATATTTTACACGCTCTACAGCGTACATCAAACCTTGTGTTCTTAAATTTCAGTAACAGAAGCAGTAGATATTACAAAAACTGAATAAATGGCATTTAAACAAACTCACTGAAGTACAGGATAAATACATAGCTTAATTATATTTCCTTCTTATTTCCTTCACAATAACAAGATAAATTATGTCTACGAGCTAGCAAATGAAGCCCACGTGAGCCGTGAGAATGATGCTCGTCTTCCCTTCCATCCCTCCTTCTTTACCTTCCTCTTTCTGTCCACTCTTGCTTCTTATTGCATATGTGCTGTACAATTTTAAATCACAAAATTACTATTTCATCCTTGGTACTAGTAAATAAAATCCAGATATGTAAAAAAGTCAGTATGGGCCGGCCCGGTGGCGCACTGCTACAGTGTGCCGCTTGAGAGCGCCGTGGCACTCCTGCCGAGGGTTCGGATCCCACATACAGACCGGTTCCCGCTCACTGGCTGAGCGAGGTGCGGGCGCAGCACTGAGGGTTGTGATCCCGTAGCCGGTCCCGGTCCGGTACGGGTGCGACACTGAGGGTTGCGATCCGTTGCCGGACACGAAAAAAGACAAAAAAATAAATAAATAAATAAAAAAGTCAGTATGTTCCAACTTCCCTCATGCACCTGAGAAACCAAATAACCTGACTGCCTCTTCCATGTTTCTCTATGCTCATATGAAGATATGCACATATTTACATCTCTTCTTTTCTTTCTTTTTTTCCAAAATCAGGATCATATCGCACATGTAACTGTGCAATTTTAGTAATTAATATTATATTTAGAGATTTAAGCCCTTTAGATATTTAAATAAATAATTTAAAGAATGAATAACCTCCAAGATGAATGTACAGATGGGTCGTGTTTAAACTTTTATTATTCATTTAGAATCTGATGCAGTTTTTCACAGAGTAACAACATCTTAAATGGGAGTTATTTAGCTTTAGGGCTAAATATAGGGACAAAGATAAAGACCATGTTTGTACCATCTTCTCTGAGGAATGGACTCCACCAAGAGGAGTTACAAGAGAGGAGATATAAAAGACTTCCCTGTTGACCTAGAACCCTGCCTCAACAGAGAGAAGCTAGTTGGGGCCATGCCTGTCTTGCTGCATCACCTGAGTGTGAGTCAGTTGCTGGGAGCATTGCATGGCAGTTGCTGATGAAAAGGCAGCAAGGTGAGACAGAGACACTGCTCTCAAGACGACTACTTCCGCTTATAGGAGAGTGAAATCTTTACATTGAAATATTCCAGAGTCAGATGTGGGATTAGAGTTAAAAGTCTTGGGTCTGGGTCCTGGTTCTACCATTCACGGTAATAGGATACTGGGCAACTCCACCCTTCAGTAATTGATAGTGTGTGTGTGTCTGTGTGTGTGTGTCTGTGTGTCTGTGTCTGTGTGTCTGTGTGGTTCAGCAATATGCAGGCACTGCTGCCACAACATAATGATAATACTTACCTCCCAGCATGGCCAATAAGATCAAATGATTGGATGCCAGGAAAAGTGCTCTATAAACTGTGAAATACAATCCCAAATCCAAATAACATAAAGAGAATCCTTGTAAACTTATCTTAACGAATTTCATAAACCTGTTGGACGCTTTTTTTTTTTTTAATCAGCACCATCTACAAAACATATTGCAACAAAATTTTCTTACAGTTCTGTCAAAGGGGCTGAGATGCAAAGTCTACTTTTTATTTATTTTTATTTTTTAATTTTATTTTCTCAAAATTCAATGTGGTTGATAATTGTGGCCAATTACCGAAACCTCCCTCCCTCCGAACTCTCCCCACTCCCTCCCAACAATGTCCTTTCTGTTCGCTCATTGTATCAACTTCAAGGAACTGTAATTGTTGTGACTTCTTCCCTCCCCCCCCCCCGGTTGTTTGTGTATTTATTTATTTATTTTTAGCTCCCACAAATAAGTGAGAACATGTGATATTTCCCTTTCTGTGCCTGACTTGTTTCACCTAATATAATTCTCTATAAGTCCTTCCATGTTGCTGCAAGTGGCAGTATTTCATTCTTTTTTATAGCAGAGTGGTATTCCATTGTGTAGATATACCACATTTTCCGTATCCACTCATCTGATGATGGACATTAGGGCTGGTTCCAACTCTTAGCTATTGTAAAGAGGGCTGTGATGAACATTGGGGAGCAGGCATACCTTCGACTTGATGATTTCCATTCCTTTGGGTATATTCCCAAGAGTGGGATAGCTGGGTCATATGGTAGATCTATCCGCAATTGTTTGAGGAACCTACATACCATTTTCCATTGAGGCTGCACCATTTTGCAGTCCCACCATCAATGTATGAGAGCTCCTTTTTCTCTGCAACCTCGCCAGCATTTATCATGCACAGTCTTTTGGATATTGGCCATCCTAACTGGGGTGAGATGGTAACTCAGTGTGGTTTTGATTTGCATTTCCCGAATGCTGAGTGATGTTGAAGATTTTTTCATGTGTCTGTTGGCCATTCATATATCTTCCTTTGAGAAATGCCTATTTAGATCTTTTGCCCATTTTTTAATTGGGTTGCTTGTTTTTTTCTTGTAAAGTTGTTTGAGTTCCTTGTATATTCTGGATATTAATCCTTTGTCAGATGTATATTTTGCAAATATTTTCTCCCACTCTGTTGGTTGTCTTTTAACTCTGTCGATTGTTTCTTTTGCTGTGCAGAAGCGTTTTAGTTTGATATAATCCCATTTGTTATTTTTCCTTTGGTTGCCCATGCTTTTGGGGTCGTATTCATGAAGTCTGTGTCCAGACCTATGTCCTGAAGTGTCTCTCCTATGTTTTCTTTAAAGTCTTTATCATGTTGAATTTTGTGAAATGCTTTTTCAGTAT
>NW_007727245.1:276891-280293 GCF_000696425.1 Galeopterus variegatus
CGCCAGCATTTATAGTTCACAGTCTTGGATATTAGCCATCCTAACTGGGGTCAGATGATACCTCAGTGTGGTTTTGATTTGCATTTCCTGAATGCTGAGTGATGTCAAGCATTTTGTCATGTTGGCCATTCATATATCTTCCTTTGAGAAATGCCTATTTAGCTCTTTTGCCCATTTTTTAATTGGGTTGCTTGTTTTTTTCTTGTAAAGTTGTTTGAGTTCCTTGTATATTCTGGATATTAATCCTTTGTCAGATGTATATTTTGCAAATATTTTCTCCCACTCTGTTGGTTGTCTTTTAACTCTGTTAATTATTTCTTTTGCTGTGCAGAAGCTTTTTAGTTTGATATAATCCTATTTATTTATTTTTCCTTTGGTTGCCCGTGCTTTGGGGGTCGTATTCATGAAGTCTGTGCCCAGTCCTACTTCCTGAAGTGTTTCTCCTGGGTTTTCTTTGAGAAGTTATATTATTTTGGGGTGTATACTTAATTCTTTAATCCATTTTGTCTTGATTTTACTATATGGTGAGAGGTATGGATCTAGTTTAATTCTCCTGCATATTGATATCCAGTTATCCCAGCACCATTTGCTGAAGAGGGAGTCTCTTCCCCACAGTAGAGGCTTGGTGCCTTTGTCAGAGAACAGATGGCTGTAGGTGTGTGGGTTGATTTCTGGATTCTCTATTCTATTCCATTGATCAGTGTGTCTGTTTTTATGCCAGTACCATACTGCTTTGGTTATTATAGCTTTGTAGTATAGTTTAAAGTCAGGTAATCTTATGCCTCCAGCTTTATTTTTTTTGTTGTTCAGAATTGCTTTGGCTATGTGTGGTCTTTTGTTATTCAATATAAATGTCTGGATAGTTTTTCCCATTTCTGAGAAAAATGTCATTGGAATTTTGAATGGGATTGCATTGAATTTGTATATCACCTTGGGTAGTATGGATATTTTCACAATGTTGATTCTTCCAATCCAAGAGCATGGGATATCTTTCCATCTTCTTGTGTCCTCTTTAATCTCTCTCACCAGTGGTTTGTAGTTCTCATTATAGAGATTTTTCACATCCTTGGTTAACTCAATTCCTAAGTATTTTATTTTTTTGGTGGCTATTGTAAATGGGCAAGCTTTCTTGATTTCCCTTTCTGCATGTACACTACTGGGGAATAGAAATGCTACCGATTTTTGTGTGTTGATTTTGTATCCTGAAACTTTCCTGAAATCATTTATCAACTCGAAGACTTTTTTTGTAGAGGCTTTAGGCTGTTCTATATATAGGATCATGTCATCTACAAAGAGGGACAATTTGACTTCATCTTTTCCAACCTAGATGCCCTTTATTCCCTTCTCTTCTCTGATTGCTCTGGCTAGTACTTCCAACACTACATTGAATAGGAGTGGTGAGTGTGGGCATCCTTGTCTAGTTCCTGTTCTTAAAGGAAAAGCTGAAAGCTTTTCCCCATTCAAGGTGATATTGGCAGTGGGTTTATCATATAAGGTTTTAATTATGTTGAGATACTTTCCATCTATACCTAACTTATAGAGAGTCTTTATCATGAATGAGTGTTGAATTTTATCAAATGCCTTTTCAGCATCTATAGAGATGATCATATGGTCCTTGTGTTTGATTTTATTGATATGCTGTATTACATTTATTGCTTTGCATATGTTGAACCAACCTTGCATCCCTGGCATGAATCCCACTTGATCGTGGTGTATAATTTTGCATATGTGCTGCTGTATTCTGTTAGCTAGTATTTTATTGACGATTTTTGCATCTATATTCACCAAGGATATTGGCCTGTAGTTTTCTTTTTTAGTTGTATCTTTACCTGGTTTTGGTATCAGGGTGATGTTTGTGTCATAGAATGAGTTTGGTAGAATTGCCTCTATTTCAATCTTTGGAATAGTTTGTAGAGAATTGGTGTCAATTCCTCTTTGAATGTTTGGTAAAATTCTGCTGTGAATCCATCTGGTCCTGGGCTTTTCTTTGTTGGGAGCTTTCTGATAACAGCTTCAATCTCTTTTATTGCTATTGGTCTGCTCAGATTTTCTACCTCTTCTTGGCTCAGTTTTGGTAGCTTGTGTGTGTCCAGAAATTTATCCATTTCCTCCAGATTTTCAAATTTGTTGGCAGGTAGTTGTTTATAGTAGTCTTAAATGATTCCTTGTACTTCAGAAGTATCAGTTGTGGGCCGGGCGGTGGCGCACTGGATAAGTGCGCCGCTTGGGAAGCACGGTGGCGCTCCCGCCCGAGGGTTCAGATCCCACATACAGACCGGTTCCCGCTCACTGGCTGAGCGAGGCGCGGGAGCAACACCGAGGGTTGCGATCCCGTTGCCGGTCCCCGGTCCGGTACGGGGGCAACACTGAGGGTTGCGATCCATTGCCGGACACGGAAAAAGACAAAAGACAAAAAAAAAAAAAATTAATTTTTGTTTGGATGTCTTAAGGGTCTTTTGTTCCTTTCTTTCTGATTTACTGTTTGTTTTCTGTATTTGTTGGTTCCTTGGGTTGTAGATAAACTTTTTTTTCCTCTTCATTGTTGTCATTTTTATTTTACTAGTGGGTTTTGATTTTTCTTGAGTTTTTATGGCAGTTGTAGTTATTTTTCAGGTATAAAACCCAGTAGTCCCTTGAGAATTTCTTGTAAGGGTGGTCATGTGGTAGTGAACTCCCATGGTTGTTGTTGGTCTGAGAAATATCCTATTTGCCCTTCATTTCAGAAGGATAGCCTTGCCAGGTAGAGTATTCTTGGCTGGCAATCTCTGTCTTTTAGTATTTTGAATATACCATCCCATTCCTTTCTGACTTTTAGGGTTTGAGATGAAAAGTCTGATGTTAGTCTCATTGGGGCTCCCTTATAGGTGATTTGACACTTCTCTCTTGCAGCTTTTAAGATTCTATCTTTGTCTTTGAGTTTTGCCAATTTGACTATAACATGTCTTGGAGAGCACCCTTTTGGGGATGTTTGAGCTTCTGAATCTGAAGATATGTGTCTTTTCCTATACCCAGGAAGTTTTCTGCCACTATTTTGTTGAATATGTTTTCAATGCAATCTCCTTTTTCCTCCCCTTCTGGAATACCCATGACTCAGATATTTGAGTGCTTAAGGTTGTCTGATATCTCTCTCAGATTTTCTTCAATGCCTTTGATTCTTTTTTCTTTTTTCTTTTTTTTTTTTGTCTGCTTGTGTTATTTCCAACAGCCCATCTTCAAGTTCAGAGGTTCTCTCTTCAACTTCCCCAAGCCTGCTGGTTAAACACTCTTTTGCGTTTTTTATTTCGCTGAATAGCTTCTTCAATTCGTCAAGTTCTGCTACATTTTTTTTCTTTCAGGACAATTGATTTCCTTGTACATTTCCTCTTTCAGGTCTTGTATACTTTCCCTCATTTCAGCGTGTTG
>NW_007727245.1:280372-314265 GCF_000696425.1 Galeopterus variegatus
TTCTTTCAGGTTCTGTATACTTTTTTTCATTTCATCATTTTGTCTAGCCGAGTTTTCTCGTATCTTTCTTAGTTTCCTTAGAAGTATCACTCAAAATTCCCTGCCAGACATTTCAAGGGCTTCTTGTTCTATAGGGTCTAGAGCTTGAGAGTTATTACCCTTTGGTGGTGTACTTTCTTGATTTTTCATATTTCTGGTATCTTTCCTTTGATGTTTAGTCATTGTGGCAGGGGATTTCACAGTTCACTGGTTTGACACTATTGTCTGGCTAGGATGCTGCTGGGGCTGCCAATTTGGTATGGCTGCCTCAGTGTCTGCTTGGTTACCCACTAGTGCCTCAGGTGCATGGTCACCCGGGGTCTTGGGCCTCTCTGGGGAGGCACCTCTTTGGGCAGTACACACTTGGCCGAGCCAGGATTGCAGTTGGGTGGTGGTGGCAAAGCCTACCTGCTGGGTCATGTGCTGGCACCGCAGGGTGCATGGTCTCCATGGATCTTTGGCTTCTCCAACTGGGTACCTCTATGATTGGCATGCACTCAGCCAGGCTAGGGATGGAGTTGGGCAGTGGCCTAAAGTCTACTTTTATGGTGAGGAATTATATCCCTATTTTACAATCGACAAAATTAAGTCTCAGGCAGGTGACATGATAGTATGTGTTTGAGCTGGGACTAGATAACTAGGCTTCAAACTCCTGATCCAGGACATTTCCAGCATTTTCTTACTCCTAATGTCATGAGATGCAGAGAAGACCATGAAAAACCAACCTCAAGCAGGTTTACAGGATGGTTACATAAATACTCTTCAAGTTTTGGCCTTTTTTGTAAGCACTAGATGATAGTTGTTTCCTTACTAGCTGTTTCATAGACCAAGGTATCTCTCTCCATCCCACACCCTATATTCCAAAGGAAAAACCAACCTATAGCCCACTATCCTTATCAGTCATTCCTTATTGTTTCCAATCCCAGGAAGCTTTCTTACTTGAAAACGGAGGCCAAGTTGTATGTGCGCTGCACAGAAGTGATGCTTGAATTCACAGCTCAAGCATTTATTTAGAATTTAAAATTCTCACTTCAGATTCAATAAGCATTCTGACATATCACACTGTGAGAAAGGCATGTGCCATTCTTTGACCATAAATACTTAGCTACTTTATGATCTCTTTGATTTAGTCCTAAGATAAATATTAAATTCTCAAATCATTCCAAAATCCATGGTCAAACACATCCAATGCCATGTCAATGATCATAAAATTTTTTCACAGTTAAATAGATTGCTACCTTCTTACACAGAATGTATCTTACATGATATAACCAACGTGTGGACCTGGAGTCATGATTGAACACATTTATTGTCCAATTATGCTTTCTAAGATTACTCTGGTGTATCGGTTTGTATGATAAATTGATTCAGAGAGCTACGTGCTTTTTCAGGTTCTAATCTTTGTTTTTATAACACATCTGTCTCCTTCCTTTTCAGTTGTCTCTTCTCTTGCTGCTACCAGCACCTGATTCAAGTAGCGATATCTGTTTTATGGTTTAAGAAACCAATTGTGTTAGTTTTCTATGCTGCATAACTACCACAAACTTATTGGCTAAAACCAACACATTTATTAGCATTTAAAGTTTCTGTGTGTCAGGAGTCTGGGCATGGCTTGGCTAGGTACTCTGCAAGGCTGAAATCAAAGTGTCAGCCAGGGCTGGGGTCTCATCTGGTGGCTCATCTGGGGAAGGATCTACTTCTTGGCCTACAGGTTATGGGAAAAATTCATTTCCTGTGCCTGTAGGGCTCTGGGTAGCTTTAGCTTGCCTCTTCAAAGCCAGCAGGAAGGAAAGCAACACCCTCAAGCAAGTCTTCTAGCAAGACAGAGTCTGAAGTAACATCATCACGGGAATGACATCCTGTCACCTTTGCCATATTCTGTTGGTTAGAAGCAAGTCACAGGTCCTGCCCAAACTCAAGGACAGGGGATTATAAACACTAGGCTATAAACACCAGGAGGTGGGACTACCTTAAAATCTGTGAGCCATACCAATAAATCAATCCACTTAGTATTGAATGCAAAGTCAGAGTTACAGACCCCAAAATGAGACACTATGAGGCCTTTTAGAGTTAACAATAACTAATTTGATAACTTCCATTTTAATTACTTTCTAAATATTGGTCATGTTCTAGATAGTCCAGGCTATTCCCTATATGATTTTTAGATATAGGGATAAGTTCTCAAGCCAGAGGTCACTATTTTCAAGGAATAACATTGCTGCCTCCTATGACTTTCTTCTCTAGATGGGTTGTGAAAATACTGGCCAATTTATTGTCACCCAGTTTGTTATTAAGTAGGTTGAGTCTGTCTCTGGCTTGTTGCTCAGTTACTAAGACTGCCTAACCCCAGCAATAGGCCAGGACAAAGCATGTGTCTATGGTGAAATTCCCAGGATAACAGGACAAAAAGTGAAAGTGAAGGTCTCCGTCCTCCGTCACTGCAGGAAGTAGGAAACTTAGTCTCTTAAGCATTGTGCTGTTTGACTGCCTACAGAATACACATATTTTGATACTGGTAATTTTTTTTTAATCCTTGTAAAAGTTCTGTGTGGAAAATACTTGAATGACCCTCAATAAACTTGAACAAAATTAGTATCTCCTTCACTGTATCCACCAGTCTGGAACTTGTTTAAATTAGTTTCCTCTTCCAGGCATTAAAGGTCAGCTTCCTATGCCTCCTTTGGTACCATGAGGTAGAAGTCAGGGGCGAAATATTTAGTGTGCATAACTATTTTAGACCAAAGTTGCTATCAAACTTTATAGTCTTTTGAGAAGTTATTTGGAGAACAACGAATGTATGCAGAAAGTGCAATGAACTTTGGAATCCATTCAAAGAAAATCAAATGCTTGTCACTTCTGTCAGCATTTGTTACATTTAGGAATTGTTGATAGGATGATGAAATAATCTTTCCTCCTTTTAGACAGCACTGGGAAACAAGGCAACAGGGTGAGTTTATTCTACGACCAAATTCTATTGGAAAAACAATGTCTCATATTTTAAGTCACAATTGAAACTTTCCCCCTAGTCACAGTATTTAATTAGCTTGTGCTTGTTACATATATGTAAAATTTAATCCCATAGTGCAAATTCAAGATAATAGATAGAGAATTTATCAGTATAAGAATCTTCAAACTACAACTGGAATAATAAATGATGCCAAAAGTCACCCAATCTGTTTATAAAGACCAGTTTATTACTTTTTACCTAATTTAGTGAATATTGTACATAAATTAGTGTGGCAGAATAATTGAGATATTACCTAATTTTTTTTTCATTTGATCCACAAGATATGGGGGTCATCATTAACTCCAAGTGAGAGATTATGAGACCAGGCCAGAGCATAAAGATGTTGAATTACTGAGTTCTAAATTCAAATGGTGAGGTTCAGGCAGAAAACGAAATGTAGAACAGGTGTGGTCTAACCTACCATTTTTCCCACGTAGCCTTCTCCCAATGACCTCCATGTGAAGAGAATCTTCTATAGAAGCTGGGGAAGTAGAGTATGGTGAAAATTCAAAATAGTTAGACATGTCTGGAAGCCATATGCCCTTTGTCCACCAGCAAAAGTCTTGCTTGGGAGAAAATGGCAGAGTATACTCCTACTTTACTTTTAAGTTTGGGGATGTCAGAGAAGAAAAGACATTGTCCTCTTTTTCTTACTGGAAGGGGACATCAGGCTTCAGAGAAAAGTCCTCCAAGCCACCCAGTGGCAGAGTAGAAATGCTGGCATGGCAAATGTATCTAGGCCTGAAAGGGCAAGAGACTCCAAACTCACACATCCACACCCTCAACTCTGGTTTCCCTTGACCGTAGAGAAACACCTCAAATGTTCTATGGTTTGCAGATGGACTCAGAGATTATTAAAGAGAAAACAATGACCATCCACCTGAAGCTTCTTTGCTGATAAAACGTAGGCAGATGGACAAGCCCTAGGCATTTCCCACCATGAACATGCTGGGTTTGGCTGCTCCTAGGCAGGTAGGTAGCAGTAAGGATCTGGAGACCTGGCAGCACTAGAAGACGGCTCAGGCTGCCTTTCCTTCCACCCCAACTTGCCTTTTGAGTGATCCTCAACCTCATCTATGTCAAGGACCACTGGGATGAGTAACAACTTTAGTGAGATGGCAGGTTACAATGAAGCACCTTTCCCCTCTTCTCTGGGTGGCATTTGCATAAGCTCCTCAGGGAATGGGGACACATAAGACAAAGAAACAATCCCGGAAGTAAGTCACTAAATTGGACTAAATTTATCTGAAAGGAACTAAAGTAATTTCATGCCTCAGGACAAATGGGGTGGAGGTGCAGAAAAGGGTATAAAACAGAAATTAAATTTGATTACAAAGAGGATATAAAGTCTTTTTTTTGGAAAACTAAGAGTGTGACTGACATTTATACCCACCACATCTGTATTTAGGTGGGCAAAATTATAAATTCTGAAATATAAATGTTTTAACATACTTAAAGTGTTCAATAACAATTCCATTTCTTTGGACATAACAAATATTCATCAAAATTTAAAAAGCCATGTAAAGAGTCTTACCATCTTCCTATTAAAACCATCCTTCTATTATATTTCTGTTGAGATAATATCACCGTGTGTGATTTTTGGTTTTGCAATTATTAGATTTGGACAATTTTTGTCCTGTGTTTGCCCTGACATAGTCACAGGATGAGGAAAGTGATGGTGCAGAATCAGTTACATCATATGTACCCCAAATAACCTGCTTTCACAGGTATAGGGCGGCACCCATCTAAAGGGAAACCTCGGACAAATTCGTATTTGTATGAATGCGTAAGGTTCTTCAGGTTTTCATGTGTGTTGCACATAGCATGTACACTGATTACATACAGAAGAGCTCCATGTACACACAATTCGAAAGAATAATTCTGCTCCAACATAGGACTGCCCGAGATTTGAACTGCCTTGAAAACTGTTTAAATTCACATGTATTGTTCAATTATAGCAATAAGAGTGTAATAAACATCTATACCCTAAATTGTCAGAAAACTGCAAACAACTTCAATCTAATTTACAAAAAAGATGTTATACCTGTCAAAACACTTATTGATAGGACTACATGGGATCATCTGCAGGAAAAGAAAAATGAAAGAAATTTCTCTTATGCATCACATTACATTACACAAAGGAAATATGCACTTTAAATATCTAATTAAAAGCAAGCCTTGTGTGGCAGGTCACCTTCTTCAGGGGTGTGTGTGTGTGTGTGTGTGTGTGTGTGTGTGTGTGTGTGTGTGTGTGTGTGTGTGGCTTGTTAATTGACATCACATCACTAATTAGCCCAAGACAGTGTTTTAGTGTGAAAATGAATAATGCAACCCCAAAATGGAACATGACCAGCACTACTTCACAGAATCACTTTAATAGGTGTGACCAAATTTAATTTTAAATATATATTACAAAAATCACAAAATTCACAGAACATTGTTTTTTTCCTCCAAATCACACAGTACTTTTTTGTTGTTGTTGTTGTTGATTACGGGACATTATTTTTGCCATTAAAAAAATAAAAGAAAATCTGTGAGCCCCCAAAATTGCCACCTTATGTCAAGTTTTTTAAAATGTTGAAAAAAATTTTGAAGACTTTTAAAACTTTAAAGACTTTTTTTTTCCTTTTTGTCTTTTTTCGTGACCGGCAACGGATCGCAACCCTCAGTGTCGCGCCCGTACCGGACCGGGACCGGCAACAGGATCGCAACCCTCGGTGTTGCGCCCGCACCTCGCTCAGCCAGTGAGCGGCCGGTCTGTATGTGGGATCCGAACCTTCGGCGGGAGCGCCACCGCGCTTCCCAAGCGGCGCACTGTAGCAGTGCGCCACCGGGCCAGCCCAAAACTTTAAAGACTTTTAAAGGCTTTATTTTTTTTAAGTTTAGGTTCACAGCAAAATTAAGAGAAAGGTACAGAGAGATTTCCTATGTACCCCCAGCCCCGGATACACATAGCCTCCCCCATTATCAACATCCCTGCCAGAGTGCTGTATTTGTTACAATTGATGAACCTACATTAGCATGTGATTATCACCTGAAGTTCATAGTCTACATTAGGGTTCACTCTTAGTGTTGTATATTCCACGGGTTTGGACATGTATCTACCATTGTAGTATCATACTGAGTAGTTTCACTGCCCTGCAATTCCTCTGTGCTCCACCTATTTATCCCTCCCTCCCCCAACCCCTGGTACCCACTGACCTTTTTACTGTCTCCATAGTTTTACCTTTTCTAGAATGTCCCATTGTTGGAATCATACAGTATGTAGCCTTTTTAGATTGGCTTCTTCATTTAGTAATATATAGTTAAGTTTCCTCCATGTCTTTTCATGACTTGATAGCTCATTTCTTTTTAATGCTGAATAATATTCCATGCTCTAGACGTACCACAGGGTATTCATCCATTCACCTGCTGAAGGACATCTTGGTTGCTTGGTTTGGCAGTTGTGAATAAAGCAACTATAAACATTCATGTGCAAGTTTTTGTATGGGCATGTTTTCAGCTCCTTTGGATAAATGCCAAGGAGCATGATCATTGAATTCTGTGATAACAGTATGTTATGCTGTACCATTTTGCATTCCTACCAGCAATGAATGGGCATTCCTGTTGGTCCACATCCTCACCAGCATTCGGGGATGTCAGTGTCCTGGATTCTGGCCATTCTAATAGGTATATAGTGGTATCTCATTGTTTCAATTTGCCTGATGACATATGATATGGAGCATCTTTTCATATGTTTATTTACCATGTGTATATTTTCTTTGGTGAGGTGTTTGTTAAAGTCTTTGGCCTATTTTTCAATAGGGTTATTTTCCTATTGTTGAATTTTGAGGGTTCTTCACTTACTTTGGATAACAGTCCTTTTTTAGATACACCTTTTGCACATATTTTCTCCCAGTCTGTGGCTTGTCTTCTCATTCTCTTGACATAATCTTTCACAGAGCAGAAGTTTTAAATTTTAATGAAACCTAGCTTTTCAAATTTTAATGAGAAGTTATTTCTTTTATACATCATGCCTTCTGTTTTAGATCTAAAAACTAATCACCAAACCATACCCAAGGTCATCTAGGTTTTCCCCCATGTTATAGTTTTTTGTTTACACTTGGGTCTATGATCCATCAGGAATTAAGTTTTATGAAGGGTGCAAGGTATATGTGCAGATTAGTTTTTTTGCATGTGGATGTCCAGTTGTTCCAGCACCATTTGTTGAAAACACATCCTTTGCTCCACTGTATTGCCTTTGCTCTTTTACTGGAGACCAGCTGGGTAGGGTACTTTTGACAGCAAGAGAAAATCTGATTACCTTGCAGGTAGTAACATACAGGAGTCAATGACTTTGGAATCATGCAGCTCTGATTTTGAACCCAGGATCCCCTTCCTACTAGCTGTGTGATCTTTAGAGCCAGACATTTAACCTTGTTCAGCCTCAGTTTCCTTACCTGTAAAAGGGAGTTCATGGCTCCTGCTTCAGTGTTTAGAGGCAGCATATAGTGCCGCAGTTAGGAGTACAGACTGTGCAATTGCACTGCCTGGATTTGAACCCGGACTCTTCTGCTTGGACAAAGCATATAACCTTGACAAGTTCATCAGCCTGTGCCTCAGTTTTTTTATAAGATTATTTCTAGTACTTTCTGAACTGTTTACCATCATAATTACCACATACATAACAAACTTATCCAATATTCAATAAACAATAAGTGTTTGCTGCTGCTATATTCATTGTCATCACCATCACCACCAGCTGCTCTGCATTTCAAGCAGTTATCCTGCACTTCCCTCATATGCCAACATCAGGCATACAGCACAGGAATACAGTCACTTCTCCTACATCAGACAGAACCACTGAGTCATGTTGTGGGAGCCTTCACTCTTTCCTTTAAGCTGTCCATATTATATTCTGGGTAATAAAGAACATTGTGTGTCTTTGTCTTCCCCTCTTAGACTTAAACTTTACAGACTACAGGGTGTTGTATTAGTCTGTTTCTGTTGCTTATAACAGAATATCTAAGACTGGGTAATTGATAAAGAAATAAAATTTATTTCTTACAATTATGGAGGCTGGGAAGTCCAAAGTCCAGGGAATT
The DNA here is from genome assembly GCF_000696425.1 of Galeopterus variegatus. NCBI lineage: Eukaryota > Metazoa > Chordata > Mammalia > Dermoptera > Cynocephalidae > Galeopterus > Galeopterus variegatus. The sequence goes on from NW_007727245.1 coordinate 288,503, forward strand.
CATCTGGTAAGGGCCTTCTTCGGGATGGAAATTCTCTAGAGCATCCTGTGCCAACCAGGGGATCACAGGGCGAGAAAGAGCTGAGCAAGAGAGCTAACTTTTTCACTTGCTCCCCTTTTAAAGCCATCAGAAATACACCCATTACTCCATGAATGGATCAAACCACTCACAAGGGCATGGTCCTCACAATCTAATCACCTCTTAAAGGCCCCACCTTTCAAATACCATAATTGGATTTCCCACCCTCTTAACACCATTGCAATGGGGGTTAAGTTTCCAATACATTTAACCCATAGCAGAGTTGTTTTTAAAAATTGAGATATAATTAATAAAATTCACCCTTTAAGGTATACAGTTGAGTCGTTTTTAGTATATTGTGCAACCATTACTACTATCTAATTCTAGAACATTTCCATCACTCCCAGAAAATGCTGAACCAAAAAATTCACTGGGAAATGAATTTCATATCCAGCATATAAACTTTGGGGATTTATTTCAATTATTGTTTCACCTAGTATATCAGAAACTCTGCTGTGGCAGAGACTGTTAGCTGTTTACTCCAGTATCTATTCTCTCTCCTGCCTTAAACTAAGTGTATGGCTGCCCAGAACAGACTGTGTGACCTAGATGCCCCTGTACCTAGGCATGGCTATGTGACTAACCCTTGCCGGTGAGATTTAAAAAGAAATAGTGAGTGGTAGCATCTGGAAAAGTCGTCATGAGCCAGCAGTGTATACTTTTTTCTCCATCTGTCCCTCCTTCTTTCCCATTGCACAGAATATGGGTGTAATGGCTGGAGCACTGGTTGCCATTTTGGATCATAGGGTGTCCTTGGAGAATGAGAGTCAGAGGCTAGGATGATTTAGGAAAAAGACAGAATAAGTCTGGGTCCCTGGCACCTTTTATCATGCTGGTTCTGAAATTTCTATCTCTGGAAAATTTCTTTTACACAGGAAAGAAACAAATGTCTGTGTTTATGCCACTATTTGGGGAGGTTTTAGTCACATACAGTGGACTTCATATTAAATGACACAACCTTTTAGCCATATTCCCATCAGTGTCATGCATCTTGAATTGCCAAGAAGTTAGGGTACTTGAAAATCTAAGGTCAATTCCTTTTGCTCTTAATAAGAATTATTTCAAATTCGTGTTCAGCACAGAACACCATAGTTTTCAGCAATTTATTTAACTTAACTTCCTACACATACTCTCCACACACTCACTCATTCATACTTTGGGGCATATGTAATACATAAAATTCAACAGTCCCCATAGAAACTTGGCACACTAAACAGCAATGGTAACTGGTCATACTTGCAAACCAATCTACTAAATTGTACTTTCAAACTGAAGGCATGAAGCCATCTGAACATACATATGTCAACACTCACATCCATTAAAAGGCAATGAAGGGTTCAAGACAGTAACTCTATGTGAAAATGTAACTGCAAACTAAAATATGGTCCACCTGAAATGCTGTGCACTCATCAGCTCCTTTGAACCTGCTTCATATACAATCAAGTTCAACACCTTAAAAAGAAACAAAAAAAGTCAAGTGCTTTTTCTTAAGATTTTCCTACTAAAAGGATGATATAACCTAAATTTATGATACTTATGATATAAGCACTCTGCCATCACCCTCGTAAGCTTATCTAAAAACAAAGACATTTCAACAGTTAGAACTAAGATGTAAATATTTTAAACTGCTAGAGAGCGTGGACTGTTTAATTCATCTTTATATCACCTGGTAGTATCTAGTCTAGGGTATTGAATATAGTAGGTGCTCAGTAAATGGCTGTTGAGTGGAATCAGTATTATTTAAATGTAAATCATTTTACTTTATTTTACGTTATTTTTTGGTAGCTGGCCAATATGGGATCCAAACCCTTGACCTTGGTGTTACAAGGCCATGCTCTAACCAACTGAGCTAGCCAGCCAGCCCTAAACGTAAATCATTTAATCATTTAAGTAACAGATCAATTTTGTAACCTTGGTAAAGTTACTTTTCCTTTTCATTTCATCATCTGTTAGTAGGGGATAATATCACCCTCCTCCTAGGACTATCGAGATATGTATGCAAAGTGCTTAAGGAAGCACCTAGCACAGAAGAGGTAGTCAGTAAATGATAGTTGCTATTCTTGTCACCACTGTTGATATTTTTATTGTTGTTATTATTATGTTATTAATCTGCTTAAGATCCTGTTCTGTGTGCTGGGATAACAAAGTATTGTTAAAACGTTCTTGCTTAAAAGGTTGTCTAGGCAAGTGGTCTACATGTATGAAAAGTAAATGAAGATGCAGGGTAGGAGGGGTTCACTCTGCAGCAGGGATGCCACAGCCAATGGACCACATTCTCGGGACAGTACTGCAGAATTAATTCCTAGTCTGAATTTTTTGACAGTCTTGCGCCTCATCGCACCTCTGGCCAAATACTTGCCCTTTTCATCTCCTCTCCTCTTAGCCCCTCTACCATGTTCTGCTTTCTAAAATCTCAACATCCCTGCTTCTTTTCCCAGGCTTGGACTAATATTCCCCTTTTTGCAAATCATCCCTGCAGATTAAGAGCCTGATTCTGAACTGCCCTGTGGCCTGGATCAAGGATTCTCCACATTTGTGTATGGTCCTCTGGGCAGTCTGAGAAGGCAGGGCACTGGCTGGTTCCATAAGCAAAGACAGTCTACAGGACACCAGAGAAACAAGCCCACGCTGAGGACCAGCATGAGGGGGGCTTCCTGGAGCCAGTGGGATTTGGGTTGAGTTAATAAAGGAAGGTCTAGGGAGGAGGGAAGGAAGCTATTGCAGGGAGAAGAGGTCCTGTGAGCAAAGCTCTGAGCTGGTAAGCTCATATGGGAACAAAGATCTCAGCAAGGTGTAGCAAGAAACGTCTAAATGGCTATTGTCAGAAGCAAAGTTAGGGTTAAGTAGGGATCAGTCTAAGGCATTTTGATGTTAAACTGCATTTGAGGAATGTGACTTGCCAGAAACACATAATTGGCTTTGAGGTACAAGCACCCATTGTGTAGAAAGCAGAATGCGTATTATTTGTTGCCAATATTATGTTGATACAGGTATATCAGAAAGGATGGGCAGACAGTTGGTGTTTCTGGAGAACTGGGAAGGAACGCAACTCAACTATAAGTAGGAAGATCTGACTCCAGAAATACAGATTGGTTTTGACATAAAAATAACTTTTGAGTAGAAATCAAAAAAGTTCATCAAATAGTAACTCTTAGGGATTTAAAGTTTCCATTAAATATTGAATTTGAAACACAATACCTTAAGATTGCAAGATCATCCAAAACGTGTTAGTTTTTTTTTTTTTTTTCTTTTTTGTCTTTTTTACTGACCGGTAACGGGATCGCAACCCTCAGTGTCACGCTCGTACTGGGGACCAGCAACGGGATCGCAACCCTCGGTGTTGCGCCCGCACCGTGCTCAGCCAGTGAGCAGGAACCGGTCTCCACATGGGATCCGAACCCTCGGCGGGAGCGTCGCCGTGCTCCCAAGCAGTGCACTCTCTCTCCAGTGCGCCACCAGGCCGGCCTGAAAACGTGTTAGTTTTGAAGGTCAAGAAAACAGGTTCTTATGACTTGCCTGACATCTCACAGCCAGAAGGAAATAAAGCCTCAACTCAACAACACAACTCTTCCTCAGGTATTAGACTCTACATACAACACCTTGACATCAAATCCCACATTTTCAGTTTTATTACAATTTAATTGCAGATATAGATGTTTTTCTCTTAGCAAAACTACATAGTTATATTTACATAATACAGATCTTTTTTATTTTTCTAGTATTCATTTTCCTCTTTGTCAACATCAAGGTAAAATCAAACTTAGTAACACAAAAAAATATTAAAACATGCTCCTTTCCAAAACTTTCCATTGAGCAATAATGCTATTATTTTTTAAACTGAACAAAAATATGTCATTCTTCTTCTTAAGAGTTACTATTAACAATCAGGGGAAAATAGATTACAGAATTTTGAAATTAACACTTAGAAATTATATCTATTCAAAAATATTATTCTAGTAAATAACGTCCTTTTAGAGTTCTACTTCAATTGGCCACCCCATTTACAATCTCAGTTTAAAGGTCTAAATTTCTACCTACTCTGAAATAGCACCTGCTCTAAAAACAAAATAAAACATCATGTCTATCCATATTAGAAGAATAGAAAAGAAATTATGAGGGAATGTGCTACATCAAAGGGATATTTTGTCACTGCCCACAACCGAAGTATCCTCTCATATTCTCTTAAATTCAGGTGACAGAAATCTGATTCTCAGTCACATGGTTCCACTAGGCCATGTGACTGCTCAAATTCCACTTGGTAGCCCTCTGTTTAGACCTCTGATGTCAAATGAGCTTATCCAGCCACTGGAGGAGTCACCAGCCACTCCTTTCCTGCATGCTTCATTTTCTGATGGATGGCACCATGGCTAAGTCATAAATGGATTATGAAAGATAGGCATGTAAACTCATCTCACAGGTAAAGATAGCTGGCTTTCCACGAGGTGAATTCACTCCTTATATTAATGACATTTAGTACACAAAAGCAATAAATTATTCTTCAGTGCCCCAAGTGATTTTCTGTTTAAATCACAGTTCCTAGATTTAGCTTATGCTTATTAGGACAGTTACAAAGTTAAGCAGCAAATATTCCGCTCCTTACACTTATAACTTTTACTTAAGATATCTGACATTCATTTCAGAGTGTCCCAGAATTTACTTAAGGATAACTGTAAGTGGTGACCATCTCAGGCATTTGAACACTAACTTAAAGGAAAAAAGTTGGAGTTCATACCTAGCAAGAATTTATTTAATATTAAAAATTTCACCATTATTGACAAAGTTCTCTTTGGGAAGGGTTTAACAATGTGAAACATGAAAATGCACTCCAAAAAAGTCATAAAATTCACACATGTTATTTATGTATTTCTAACTGATGTTAAGTTTTCTAGCAGAATTTTATATTTGAGAGGTTGATCTTAAAAATCTGCTTGCATTAGCACTGAGATTTTTAATTCTCCACATTTTATTATGTCCATTGTACATAATTATCTAGTGTTGTATAACACTGTAAGGTGGTTATAATTAACAACAATTTATTGTATAGTTTCAGTTAGCTAGAAGACAGGATTTGGAATGTTTCACACAAAGAAATGATACATGTTTGAGGTAATAAAAAATAATCAGTGGTTGCCAGAATTTCAGGAGATGGAGGTGGGGAGGAGGGGAACGATGAATAAGTGCAGCACAGAGGATTTTTGGTGCAGCAGAGCTATTCTGTTTGATACTGTAATGGTTAACACATGACATCATGCATTAAGCAAAACCTGTAGAACTGTACAATAAGAAGAGAGAACCCTACAATAAAATTAATAATAATAAATCAATATTGGTTCATAACTGTAACAAACATACCATGCTAATGTAACTAACATGTCAATAACAGGAGAAACTGTATATGTGGGTGGGGAAAGGGTACGGGAACTATCTGTACTTTCTGCTCAATTTCTCTGTAAAATTAAAACTGCTGTAAAAATAAAGAACAAAAACTTAATCTTGATATCTATTTGTTGTTTTAAATAAGTGACAGAATCCTAGCAAATGGTGGACATATCATAAACAACAGATAGGGCTGTATAAGCCGTAAGGAAATTAAAACTTGATAAGAAAAAAAACACTTTTTTTTTTTTTTCCTTAAAGGATAATGGTTTTTGGTTAGTTCCAAAGGTCAAGTGTAAAAAAAATAGTCCCTTTCCTTAAATACGGAGATTCATCATCCTGACGTTATTTACTGGAGTCGCAGTTCATGAACTGATAGGAGGCCCCGTCATCTTGTCTTCTATCATACTTTTGACTAGTCCTTAATTATATTGTGAGGCAAAAATGTGAATAGTGTATATGTTCAATCTTGGGCACTGAGCTTTGTCGCTTTACGTTTCAATGATTTTCTAGTTCAACCACTGCCAATAAAAACAGCATTTATTTTGTACTATTTGCCAGAAATTATCCTGAAGTTTTTATTATGCATGTATCATAAAACATTTCAATCATTAAAAGTACAGTGAATAATAAGGCAAACATTTGTGTAACTACTAGCCATTTCAATAAAAATTAATATTTTACCATATTCTCTTTTTGAAAAATAAATAAAATATTATACATATGGTGAAAGTGTATTATGCACAGCTCCCCAGTCCAATTCCCCTTCCTCCCTCTCTGTCCAGAGGGGGACCAACATTCCGAAGCTGGAGCATATTTTTCCCTCCCCTGTTTTTATACATAAGCATTTTCTCTAAATAATATCTACTAAGATTTATGTGATGTTACAATTGATATAAATAGTATCATATTGTAAAATGGTATCGCTTTCCCTCAACATTATATTTCTGAGATTTATCTATAAGAGTACATGTAGATCTAGTTATTTACTTTAATTGCTTTTATAGTATTTTGTTGTACGAGTAAACCACATGTTATTCAGCCATCTACTTTCTGATGGGTATTTACGATTTTCTTTCAATTTTAGGCTATAAAATTCAATACTTCATTGAACATATGTGTAAGTGTTTCTCTAGGGTAGATTCCTAAAGTCAAATTGCTGGGATTTAGGATATGAATATATTCAACTTTATAGACATTGCCAAGTTGCTCTTTAAAGTGGTTATACTTATTTCTACTCCCACCAGCAATACAAGAGTGTTTCTCATTACTTTACTTCCTCACTGACACTTGCCTTTGTCGGTTCTTTTAATTTTTTGACAATCTGATGGGTAGGAAATGCTGTATCTGTTGTTTTAATTTGTAAGTCCTTGACGGCTAGTGAGGTTGAGCACCCCTTCCATGCATATTAGCCACTCATGTCTCCTTCTAATGATCCCATTTTTTTCTACTGGGCTGGGCTGTTTATCTTTTTAAAAATGATTTCCAGGAGTTCTTTTTATATTATAGACATTGGATTTTGCCAGTTATATACATCACAAATACTATCTCCTGGTTTGTGTCTTTTTACTTTGTTCATGGAACCTATAGACATATTACATTTTTAATGACATATCAAAATTGTAATGTAATTAAAAGCAATCTTTTCTTTTTTTTTTTTACAAGTTGGGCTCTGTATGTCTTAATTAATGAAATCTTCCAAACTCTGAAGTCATAAATAAATTCTTGAACATTTTCATCTATGAGTTTTAAGGCCATGCTTTTCACATTTAGGTTTGTAATACATCCAGAATTTATTTTTATGTACAGTGATCATTTATTGGTTAATATATCTCTTACCAATTATTTGTAACACCACCTGTCTTACACCAAGTTCCCTTTTGCATGTGTGTCTATTTATAGGTTCTTTATTCACCTATGCTGTTCTATTTGTCTATCCATGTTCTAATGCCACACTGTTTTAATTCTTATAGCTTCATTATATTGATGGAGCAAGGACTATCTTTCTTCTTCAAAATTATTCTGGTTTTACTGGATATGTGGATTAATTTGGGGGGATATTGGCATTTTCATGATGTTAAGGCTTCCCAATCATGAACATCATATATCTCTCTACTTATTTTATCCTTTAATCCTTCAGTAAGGATTTACAGTTTTTCCTGAGAAATTTTGATAAGTGTAATGATTGATTCCTGGAGTCATGAAATGGAGGCACTAACCTGATTGACCATTGTGCAGAGAAAGCCATGTATGCATCACAGTAAAATACCTGAGTTCTCCTACAGAATCCATAGATGACCTGGTGTCTCTCAAGGGCAGAAGACTAAATGGCCTCTTCAGTAGCTGCCAGCTAATTAGCAGTTTACTATTCCAAACAATGAGAAATAGAAATTTCAAAAGATCTGTTTTTTTTCGTTCTCCCCCACCTCTTTTCTCTTTCTCTTATTTAAATCTGTTTTGCCTTTCTAAGATGAAATTAATTATTGGCTATGTTAGGTTGTTCTGAGGAATATGTATAAATCCCTTAGTCAAGTGCTTGGTGCATATCTGCCCCTCCTCATCCTCTTTTTCCTTTCCACAGAAATGTGGAAATGATACAGAGTATTGGTTCAGAACACACACAAAGAATCAGGGAATGTAAAATTATATAAAATATTTACATGCAGAATTTAAAGGTATAGTTCATGACTGGTACAGTTATACTACATTAGTTGTACTACATAAGTCTTGCAAATACAGGCAAATAACATTGTAAAATGCTGCAGGGTAACCATATTTTACTTACTGGGTATTGTGTTCTGATTTTTCTTTGTGATACTGTACTGTATAACTCAACACAGCAAGTGTGCTATAAACCAAACCTAGTCTTTTTGTCCTAACATATCTCCCCAAGGAGGAATTTTGGTAGCCAACTCAAGTTATACCTGTGAGCATGCCACAAAATCAATGACTGAATTGGAATAAACTTCCACTTTTAAAACATCTAGCCTCTTCAATATCAATGAACTCTTTTCCTTTGCATATAATCAATTAAGAAGAAATACGGTGGTCACTAATCAGTAAGGCTTTCTGAAGTTATAAGCAACTTTGAGCATGTGTGCATTTGTATTAAATGTTAGTTCTTCCCTCTCTTTACTCCACAAACACTTGGGGGGGATGACAGCAAACTTCTGTTTTGGAAAAAAGTAATTCTGTTACGAGTGTGCTGAATGAGTTCAGGTGGGAAGATGCTAACGAGAGAACAACCAGGTGAGTCACTCTTCAGTAACTTGAATGCTCTTGACTGATGGCTACCATCCTTGTATTTATGTCCACTAAATATTCCAAAATGGTAGCCAGTTTAGATATATAATTAACCAAATTAAGTTATTATCTTCAGATGTTAGCACTTAAATTCTAACTATTTCTTTCCCTTGGCAGGGGTGAGGAGGAAGTTGGTGAGCATTTCAAGAACACATGGAGATAGTTATATTCCATTTTACTTAGGTATGTGTGTGCTGATTAAACTAATTTTTCAGTTCATAGAAATAATACTGCCCTCCTCAGTTCACCCCACATCCAACCAAGGGAGAAAAACTAATTAACTTTAAAGCAGAATAATTTTTAATAAACTGCATTTTTTGTTTTAGTTGAGATTCGGAGAATTAATGACTTCCCCTAAAAATAAACTCTATCTTTTGACATAAAGTGCATTTCTGAGGATACCCTCCTGAAAGTTCACCTCTATTCCACAAAAGACATCTCTATTTTACCAGTCATTCAAAGAACACTCTACACTCATTTAATGTAAATATTTAAATAACTTTTCTTTTCTACCATGGTACACAGAGGCTTAATATAACTGCTTTGTGAACCACAAAGCTAAGGCAAATGAGGTTTGTACTAATTACATACTGAAGAAAATCCCATTCTGTAATAAATTTCATGTTAATTATTATCCTAATTTTGTATCTGGCTGACAACCAAAACCAACGTGATCTGTTTCTCCACTATTCCAACAATGAATAAACAGCCTTTGACAAACATCCTATTTCTTTTCTGCCAACAATGCCAATCACATACGTGCAGAGTTTCAAGCAAGGATTAGAAGTTTAGCTGGCTGTTGTGGCTTCTAGACAAATGGCTCACTTAGATTGCTTCTCAAACTGTGGTGAATGGAATTAACCCCTTGAGAGAAAGCTAGCTAGAAAGTTTTTCTAATGCAATGTGATCAATTCATGTCAAAAAGCCCTAGCTGAGGTGGGGTTGAGGAATTGTCACTTGAAGGTCAAAAATGATCATTTATTTTGGTCAAAATAAATTAAACTTTTAGCAAAATAAATTAAACTTTTAGATGAAAGAGTTCCACTAATAAGATAAGTTGGGCTGTTCTGGTTTTAAAAATTTATTTGAATTTTTGAAAGAAAATTTTTCTGAAAGAATTTTTAGTAAAGAAAGGTATGAAACAAGAAAAAATAAAGCCCTAAAAAGAGAATGGCAATAATTTTATCTAGAATTGTGACATGGTATTTCCTACAGTTAAAGTTACTTCTATCCAAAATGCTGTATGTATTAGGGATAAATTCGTTACCTCCACAACTATCAGTTTCCAAATGTCAAACATCCCTAAGTCACATTACTTACGATAAACCTATACTGGCTTGAAAGGATATCATGGAAGATGATCCCAAATATTCTTGTATCACCTTATTAAAAACTGAAGTCATTCATACCATTTTAATAATAATACTTTGCATGTACAAGAATTTTCATATAAGACCCTTTTCGTGCATAGTCAGTGATGGAATTCTCACAGTAAAATGCTAACAACAGAGCAGTAGAGAAGAGCCATTGTGGGTTTTCTCCATCAACGCTTAACACAACTGAGCATTTATCGCAAGCAGGTGCTGAGCTTGAAGCTAGGGAGGCGAGAATCAACACGAACCCTGTTCTCAGGGAGCAGAGCAACTCATCCATTAGGGGAGGTGAAATATGTAAATAAAAGTGGCTTTGGGATACTAGGATGGACTTACTTGAAAGCAGATAGATCGGTATGAACAGATTAGGCTGCTCAACCATTTTTCCTCTCTCATGCACCTGCCTTTGTCAAATGGTTTTTGTGACCTATACCAGGAAGCTTTCTTGTTGATTCTCTCATTCTGCTGAAGAGCCTCCTCCCAATGAGACAGAAACTCATAAATGAGGGGCATGAAAGGGATTTTGACTTTTCTGACTATTAACACAAGTAGCAACTCATGTTTAAACTCTTCCCCTAGACAAACACAGAGATTATGATGACTCATCTCTTAATATCTACTTAGAAAATAAAGTTACACTGTTAAGGTTTTACAGCTTGTGGGCCAAATGAAGTCCTCAGATACAGAGACACACCTTCCACAGAAACTGTTAGAATTTCACAAACTTATTAGGAGGCTGAATTAGCTTCTGTTATTTAGAAAGCTTTGATCTTTTCTTTTCCCTCTCATTTTCTTATACAACCCATCTTTGACTAGTTGTGTTGGTATGTAATTCTTCTTTCAGGTTAAGTGTTTCTACACATTTAATTACTCATGACCTCAGTACTTTTAAAGAAATTCAGTAGCATGCACGGTTATCATTATGATGGAAATCAATGTAATACTACGCAATAATAATGTATGACACCCTTCAGTGCTTGCCAAGTGACAAAAATTATTTTTGGTGGAACTACTATGACAATTTCACTATGTTCATAACTAGTTCATATTATTCAATTTCCTTTCTGGTGTAAATGATGGAATCATTAGACTTGCTTATGAAGTTCTCCGATAGTATCCACATACCAGCACTTGCAAGGACTTTCTATAAACCAAATTCAATATGAGCTAACATATTTCATATTTTGCTAACATCAAATAGGACAAAATTAAAATACAGCTTCAAGATACTGTTTACAAGAAGGAGTACTAAAACTTAGGTGAAATGTGTATGTACCATAATAGATCACAAAGAAAGCTCTGAGCAAACAATCAAAGTTTAAAAACCAGGCTCTGCATTTTCAATGCTTTCTGAAAAAAACAAATACATAGGAACTATATGAAAATTAATTATAGTATCCTTGGGAAACTTCACCACTGTTCCTGCTCATGCTGGGGCACAAGCTTTGAGAAGGATTTGATGACCCTCGTGGAGAAGACATAAATGTCAAAAACAGTAAGAGATGGCCTGTGAATGCTACTAAGAGAGACAATCTACTCAGTGTTGGAAGAGAAGTACATGGGATAAATATGCCAAAAACACCCTCTTGAGAGAGGGCAGTAAGGAGGGAGGGTAGAGGAGGTGGAAATAAAGCCACTTGGGTTTGCTTTGGAGGTGTTTTAAGGCATATTCTGCGGTCTTTCCATTTTATGGCTGGACATGAAACCCACTGGCCCGTGCACACAGCATTCTCTAATCCCAATATCAGTACTTCTGAGCACAAAGCTATCACCACACAAAGCCACATTGCACGATGAAGTACAAATCACAGTTTAATTTGGAAGCAGAGAAGAGCCGGTATCCTGACATCTCCACTCAGTGATACCACTTGTTTTCATAGGAGAGCTCATTTTCTAGACTTTTTTTTTCCCCAAAACCACCAGTGGAGAAACAAACTTTCATAAAATAAATATGACTAAAACTTTGAAGTAAAAATATCCACAAAGCAGCCAGGATTGGAAGATGGTGGAATTTCCACTGACCCGTAAAGCAATCTGGGCTTTACATACAAATCTCCTTTTTTCTTCACGCATTTAAATTATTACCATTTCATGTTCAGACTTGCTGGCAAAACATCAGTTATTTTCATGTGAATCCTCTGCATGCTGTCCCAAACTTTAATGTTTGAGTAAAATGTTTAAAACTGGCCAGACCCGGGAAAAGTCAGAAAGTGGCCCCGAACAGTCTGTCCACTGCCCCATCACTTGCCTCTCCCTCCTCTCATGGATATGAGAAAATACCACCCCAACCTTTTCAGATTTGCTAAGAACAATCACCACAAGTCAAAATTAGCAAATGAACTTCTGTGTTTCTATGAGTAAATAGAAGAAGAGACACTGTACCGAGTCTTCAGTTTTGTGACTATTCAAGAGGTCAGACAGGAAATCTTCATGAAGGCTCTCTCTTCGAATCAGTGTAAATTCCCGCAGGAAAACAGCCCCATGGCTTTGGTCTCCGCATACCTAGAGAGATAAGGTAGCTGAATTAAGCCTTCAGACAGCGCCTGGAGTTGCAGAAACCTCTTGGATTCGTTTCAAGTCTGATTAGAGCAATCAAAAACAATGCATGCAAATATATATTCATACGAGAGCCACTAGAACATTCTGGCCTATGGCTCCTCTGATGGCTGCCAGGAAAGTCCGCTGCTAAGTTGACACCTGTTGACTGACTGGTGTATGATGTTGAAATTCAGTGATTATGGGTTATTTTTGCGACCAGATCCAGTGTCGCTCCTAGACCCATTCCATTGGGCTATCCATATATATGAACCACATACAAGTCTGGGATCCACAGGGATCTACCTCTAGTCCAACAGATCTGAGCATCTAGGTGGATCCTGATGTCCCATTAAATATCTACCAGATAAGAAAGTGCTGGCCTGAGCCAGAACTGAATTCCTGAGTTATTCAAGAGTTTTAGAACCAGATGCACTTTAGCTGTTCCGGAAGGGGGTATTGGAGAACTTTTATATAGAGCTTATCACATTCCAGGTTCTTTACACATGCTATCTTACAACAGCTCCAAGAGGTGTCTGTTATCAACCACACTTTACAAATCAGGAACTAGAAACACAAAGGGTTTTGGAAATTTGCCAAGATAGTAAGTGTTGAAATCAGCATTCATGCACAGGTCAAACTCTAAAACCCTTATCTTTTTATTCTGTCATTTTGCTACTGAGCTACTCAAAGCTCCTCTGGTGACAGACAAATTGTTATGTAACTTCTATAAATTCAAGGAATAATCAATGCACCCAGGCTTCCCACTATCTCTGAGCCTCAGTTTACTCATTGTAAAACTGGAATTATTGATAACATGGTTGGATTGCTGAGAAGACAGGAGATAGTACTGTATATGTAAAATGCTTAATGCAATGCCTCGCATGTAGTAAGCAATAGCCATTATTATTATCAAAAACACATTTTGCTCAAGGTACAAGTAAAAAACTAAGTTTTTAACTTACATAAAGTTCTTTAACCATGTTAATAATATTTGTAATGAACATAAAGTATCCATCTTGTGTCTTAAATTTTTAACTTTTCATACCTTTTGAAGTTTATACCTTCTATATGGTATTGATAACATTAGTTATGAATATGTGGGTGTTCATATGAATTTATACCTTCCTGAATGCGTGCAATCATTCACAATAAATTAGTCATTTTAAACCCTAAGTCTTTTGGAGAGGAGTAGAGTTTTCTGTAATTTATATGTAATAGGCTCCATGTTACACAGTATAGTCAGTATCATTGTGGTGGACTGAATCTTGGCCCCCAGGGTCTTCACTCTCTGGAGTCACACCTGTGAATATGTTGCTTTACATGGCAAAATGTACTCTGTGGATATAATTAAGGTTACTAATTAGTTCACCTCCAGATAGGGTTAGTATTCTGGATTGTCCATGTAGACCCAATGTAAACACATGAGCCCTTAAAAGCAGAGTTTTTCCAGGCTGAAAAAGAAGAGGAAGTCAGAGATACTCAATGTGACAAGGACTTGACCTGCCACTGCTGGCTTGAAGATGGAAAGGGGGCATGCAAGAAGTGTAAGGAGGAAATGAGTTCTGCCAACAACCAGTGAACTCAGATGAAGACCCCAGCCCTTGATGAGAGCTGCAACCTTGGTCCACACCTTGATTTTAGCCCAGTGAACTCTGAGCAGAGAATCCAGCCATGTCTTTCCAGACTTCTGATCTGAAGAAATGGTGAGAAAATACTTTTGTGTTGTTTTAAGCCACTAAATGTGTGGCAATTTGTTATGGCAGCACCAAAAACTAATACAATCATTGAGAAGCAAGGCACGATGAGAGGTTATCTTGTTTCTCCTCCTATGTTAAGTTTCTAACAGATGCTAAACAAGTAGAGAGAGAATTTGCAAACACTGATTCTTGGAAATGTATTTTTCTAACCAACCTAAATTATTCCTGCTACATTTAAAATTAATTTTCTTTTAGTTCTATTCTCATCAGGATCAATCATTCCTTGAGTCTGTAACTAAATACACTTCAAAATCTATTTGAACCATGTAACTTCCCTGCTCTGGAGCTTTCTGTGATTCCCCACTTCCTGCTGGGTAGGTTCCAAATTCCTGGGCTTGACAGTCAGGACCCTTCACAGCTCTTCAAGTTCTAGGTAAGGAATGGCTACACTTGTGCAGCTGTCTTTCTGAAAAAGATCAAGAACTGAGTTTAAGGTGACCTAGAATGGATGTGTTTAAACTTAACTGTTTTCAAAAGGACTAATATAAGCATACATACTACTGAATCTCACATTTTGTGAATCATTTCTCTAAAAATCCAAGTCTATTTTGAATTCTATTATCCAAAATGGTGGCCACCTGTAGTTGTTCAATGCCAGAATTTTTAAAAGCTAAATCTGAAAAGACAACTCATAAACTTAGGTCCATTTTCTTTGTGAAAATTTTTGTGCCTATGGAAAGCATATGTTTCTTTTATTAAACTGATTAAGAGATAGACAGAAATGACTCAAATACCATCCAAAAGATACAGGAAGATGTCCAATATAAAGACTAAATACTTACTAATGCTTATAACAATAGAGGATAGTCGATAAACATTTTGTCCATTTGGTTTATACTTTAATTCTCAATCATAATTGTGTATTCATTTACAAAAGTGTCTACCTGTTTGTATTCCCCAATAATGTTGACATTTTATAAGTCTCATAATTCTCACCAAGATGCTAAACTCACCAAATACCTTTTATGCGATACAAAGGCAGAAAGTCTTAATTAAACTAAAATTCATTTTAATCCTAAGAATAAATAAGAATATAAGTTAAATAAATGTAATTATTACCATTTTTATCCCATAGATATCTTGCACATAGGAAAAAGTGACTGCATACAGGAAGGCCACCCCCGAACCTGTTCACTTAGCTCATACTAAGTGAGCAAGAAGTAAAGGTCTGCTGTGTTTGAATCATTATCCATTTTAGAGACTGTATGTTCCTGCAGTTAACCTATCCTAATTAATACAATGAAAAATTGCAGGTGAGCACAGGATGCTGTGAGAATACAAAGCAAGAGTGATTACCTCTCCCAGGTAGGATAATGAAAGCCTTTAAAGCTGGGTTACAGAAAGAGTGGGAATTTACTGCTGGACAAGGGGAACAGGAGAAAGAAGGGAAGATTCTTATACCAGGAAGAGGGAATACCCTGGGCAAAGGCATGGAGGCTGGAGGTATCTTCTTCTGTTTGGTGTATTTTATTTTATTATTTTATTTTTTGCTGTTGGCCAGAATGGGACTCCGAACCCACGACTGTGGTGTTATAAGGTCACGCTCTAACCAACTGAGCTAACCTGCCAGCCTCTTTGGTGTAGTTTAAGTCTAGTCCAGCATGGCAAGAATGTGGGGTACGTGAGGGCAACTGTTTGGAACTGAATTTCTGCAGTGGGCAGGGGCCAGATTAGGAACCATGGTCACTAAAAATGTAAGCAGCCAGAGCCTTGCTTGGACTTTCATGTCAGAAGAGTACTCTCGTGGTAGTCAGGAGGTAATACTGGAGAAGAGATTTTTTAGGTAGCTGCAGTTTTCAGACAAGAATTTATGAAGACCCGAGGGGCTGATAGGGAAGGAAAGGATCATAAAATTTGGTTGCTGTTATGGGTTGAATCTTTGTCCATTCCAAAGCTTATGTTGGAACTTAATTCCCAATTGGGTATTTGAAAGGCGGGGCCTTTAAGAGGTGATTGGATCATGAGGACTATGCCTTCATGAAAGAATTAATTTGGGCCGGCCTGGTGGCGCACTGGATAGGTGCGCCGCTTGGGAAGCGCGGCGGCGCTCCCGCCCGAGGGTTGGGATCCCACATACAGACCGGTTCCCGCTCGCTGGCTGAGCGAGGCGCGGGAGCAACGCCGAGGGTGGCGATCCCGTTGCCGGTCCCCGGTCCGGTACAGGGGCAACACTGAGGGTTGCGATCCGTTGCCGGACACGGAAAAAGACAAAAGACAAAAAAAAAAAAAAAAAAAAAGAATTAATTTAATTATAAATTAATGGCTTAATGGTTTAATGGGTTATCAGGGAATACACTGGGGGCTTTAGAAGGAGAGCGAGTGAGCACGTGAAAAGTTCTCCTCTCACTCCTCAGCACATGACAGCCTGGGTCACCATGGAACTCTGTAGAGACTCCCCACCAAAAAGAAGGCCCTTGCCAGATACGTGCCTCAACTTTGGACTTCCCAGCCTTCAACACGGTAAGAAATAAATTCTGTTTCTTAGAAATTACCCAGTTTCAGGTATTTTGTCATAAGCAACACAAAACGGACTAACACAGTGGTCAGCTGAATGCAGGGGTATATATCAGGTTATGTCTGTATCTTATACCTGGATTTGAGCAGCAGAGTGGAATGCATCATAGCACATTCAAGAAAATGGGAAATATAGAAGGAGAAGCAAGTATGTGGGTTAGATGAGGGGTCTGGCTCCTGAGAAGTAGAGTCTGAGGTGTCCTGGGCAGAGAAGATGAGCTTTGTGCATAGGAAAAGAAACTGGGCTGGAGATGGTATATAAGTAATGGCACATCCTAGGGGGAGTAGATGATATTTGGCATGAATGAGCTTGCCAAGGGAAAGTATGGAGAGTGAGAAGACATGAGAGCTGAGAGAAGACCCCTGGGCACACTGCTGTTTAATACGTAACATGGATCTATCTCTAACGGCTCATTTATGCCAACAGAAAATATTAACAAGAAGGGCGCGCACTCATACTGATTTTCATTTTGGGGCTTTCTTCTATTGGTCTATGAAAACACATTTATGGCAGCATAACATCCAATTTATTACAGACATTTGTTTTCTTGAGGACCAAGACTCAAGGGCTATCAAGGGCTCATTGGGCTATCAACCCCTAGCCCCTGAATTCAACTAAATGTTGACTGAACCTTTAAAGATCTTCAGGATAACTCATACTTTTAAATTTTAGTTTCCCATGGTCAGACCAGGTTTCCTGATTTTTTGTTTGGTTACTTTACATTTGATATGTCAAAACCCACTTTGCAGTTATAAGGTAGTTACCATATCATAAAAATGCATCAAAACTGGCACCCCATTGCATTTTATGGCTCAGTGGTGTCAGTTTCTGTTTTTGTTTTTTTTTTTTCTTTTTGTCTTTTTTCGTGACCGGTAACAGGATCGCAACCCTCGGTGTCGCGCCCGTACCGCGACTGGCAACGGGATCGCAACCCTCGGTGTCGCGCTCACACCGCACTCAACCAGTGAGCGGACCGGTCTCTATATGGGATCCAAACCCTCGGCGGGAGCACCGCCACACTCCCAAGCGCCGCACTCAACCTAGTGCGCCACCTGGCCGGCCCAGTGGTGTTAGTTTTGAAGGTAGGAAAACAGAAATGTGAGAAGTAGAGGAATTGTGTGCATGGCCAGCGGCTATGTTAGGATTAGGGACCAGAGACAGTATCTCTTAAAAATTCATATCTCTGCTGGATTCAAACCTCCATTATTCATCCCCAGGAATAGGGCAAGGAACACATGATCATTACTGAAACAACTATTTGTTTCTATGGGGTTTCTAGACTCCAGAGGACTGCTCTCCACGAAATATGAAGAATGCCATGTGCTAGGATTCGGACCCTATGATGAAGATTGCTTCTATTACAGTCTGATTTCCTGCTTCAAACAGTGACCCCTCTTTCCAATCGCTGGCACAGCAAAGTACTCCTTTGAGAACCCAGGAATGTAAAAATACCAGCTTCCAGAATAGAATCATATTAGATCAAAAAAGGCATGGCAGCAATTTACTGTTACAGTACACATTCTCTTTAATGGGATTGAGTGGTCCACCATATAGAGATGTTTGAGAGGGACGTAGGTAAATACAGGAAAGTAGGGATTCCTCAGATAACTCTCTATTTTCCAACCCATTAAAGGGAAAAGGAGATAAAGGTAGTTTTAAACTAAAACAAAAGTCATTGAATAATTGTAAAATCTTTTGCATTTGGCTTTGGGATGCAGTCAGAAATTCAATGGTTGGTTCCAGGTTATGAACTAACTTCACATTCGCTCCCATTATACACTGGAACCAACCATTCCCCTGACTGACTTGACTTTCAGTGGCTTCTGAGAATACTGATAAGTATTCTGACTCATCTACTCACAATTATCATGTCTGGAGTAAGAGAAGATCACCTCAGATTTTCCTACTACTACTAACAAGTTTGCTCTATGAGCTGCGACTAGAATTGGGAAAGTTAAAATACAGAGCAACTGGCTCATGTTTTGTAATGACTCCCATCATTAAAGAAAAGGCATAATTTCTACAGAAATTATGGTATTTCTGATGGGAGTCGGTTATAACTGGAATTTTCATGCAGCTATAATGCTCTGATACCTCTAGGAGAGGCTGCCATTTACTTAGAGGCTGAGAGGAAGAGCTGTAGAAATAATTGAAGTTTAAACATACAAAAATGCCCTCAAATGATCCATTTATCGTTCTTCTTTCTTCATTTAGTTTCTCTGTGAAAACTGAAGTGTAGCTAGGCTTATGTCCCATGGGTAGGATTTAGGTTCCAACATTACTTACAAAGTGTAGCACTGAAAGCCATACAAATGTTTTTTCCTACCAAAAGGATTTTGTAAAGTATGTTTATGCCTATATTTTGGTTCATAGTTTACTAAGAATTAAGATAGTGAAGCTATAAATTCTCAGTAGATTAGAATAATAATTTAAACAATGTAACTGGCCACTGTGTTATCTGAATATACGCCTATATTTAAATACCAGTGGATAGTGAAAGGATTGTTGTCAGGTTGATGAGCTCTTGGCAGAAGCAGAACATGCAAGTATTTATGGTATAAATAACTGAATAGAAACATTTCTCAGAGCAAAAACAATCTCTAGCTCCAGGACTAACAATTGCTGCTACATAACAGGAGGAAATGATGAGACTTATATGGAACCAAAGAACCCAAATCTAATCTTGCCACCCCATATCATTTCCACCTGATCCTAAAAATCAAAGTGACTCAGATACCAAGGGAAAAAAGAGACCATCTGCTCCCAATGTGAAAGGATAAGCAACTTATGGTTTGAAAGAAATTCAGCCAAAGGATTAAAATGTTGATATATTAAGCCCAAAATGAGAATAGTCCCAAATCAATTTCCAAAAATTATCTAAATTTTCTACATAGATTCTAAATAAAATTAAAGGTAGATCTTTTTAACTTTATTAAAGATCTTGCTATATGGTGACAAATTGAGTTTGCCTGATTTCAGTAAATTCCACTTGGCCGATAAACAAGGGTCCCCAGTTTTTGGAAGGGAGTTTATCATTTGACAGCCTGTTTCTGGTAGGACTATTCTAATGGGTCCTAATGCCATGAAAAATAGTGAAGTCTGTCCTTAGTAGATATCCTTTCCATTAGTCCAAATAACCCCATTCCCGGTTGGAATGTAGTAAGACGGTGTAATGGGTCAACAATAATTCAAGTAGATAAGATTGGATAAAATCATAAGCATATAATCTTACCAAAGAAATTTCCTCATTATAGGAGTAGTAGTACTTTGGAGGTTTATAAGAATAAGAACCGAAATAATAATATTTATGAATGTCCCCAAACTCGCAATCACCAGAAGAGGCTCAATCAGCTTTCCATGTATGAGAATCAGCAACTCCATCTGCACACACTAAAACTCGCTCAAAACTCTCGCCAACTCTGCAACACACCAGCCATCTGCATCAGGAGCAGAGAGGCAGTGTCACTGAATAAACTGCTTTTAGTGTTGAAAGGGTCCACTTACAAAACTATCTGCTTATCTCTGAAAGTATTTTTGGTGGTTGTGTTGGTAGGTGACTAAATCTTTTTAGACAGAAACTCCATGATGACAATATACCTATCCATACCTCTTGCAATAGCAGGCTTGTCTGGGGGGAAAAAAAGATTCTTGAAGTAGCTTCAGGTGTCCCTGGCTAATGGCTGCCAACTATGCAAGCTGATTAGCAGGGTTATACTCCCCAAAGGAAAGGCTAATATGATCCCCAAGAAGATCGGTGGGGGTAGTTAATAAAAGCATTCTTATAACCATATTTAAGCCATTGACATTTATATACCTGGTGTTTGGAGCTTAAAAACATTTCAGTATTCTGTTTGTTCTTCTACCAACTTTAATTACCATTTCTAAGGATTGTAAAGATAATTGCTAAAAGGTTAGAGCTGAAAGAAGTGAGATGGAACATGCTGGTCCAAAATGTTCAGCTGGGCCTCATAATTCTTGGTACAGATGTTTCTTCTTAGTTCAGGTCTGATTTAGAGAAACAGCCATAACATGGTTTGAGGCAAGGTGACCAGATGTAGCTGAATTTAAAGATCTGTCCCAGAATGTCAATGAAAAGAAACTCCATTACCCTAGCAAAATAATTTTTATGGGAGAGAAAAAAAGGTTATGCTTAAAGAAATATCTACCTTATCTTTAAGGTAGATAGATATCTACCTTAACAAAACAAGGATTCTAAAAACAAAACAAAGAAATTAAAAACAAACAACCCCCCCAAAAACATAATCTTGTAGAGAAGTTTACCCTCACTGAGCAATGCATAAAGAAAAAGTAGCAAAAGGAATTCTATCAGAGGGTATGCATTGTGTATAATGTGGGCTTGATCTACCGGCAAACCATGACATTTCTGTAATTGTTATAAACATAGGTACTGAAATGAAAGTGCTAGGAAGACCTTTAGAGACCATCTTCACCAAGCTCTTCTCTTTTCAGATGAGGGGAACACAAGCCACCTTCCTAGGTGTAGAGTACAGAAAACATGAGGGTTCTGAGACATCTCCCTTGACATAAAAGAAGGGAAAACAGCCAAGTAACTCAAGAAAGGCAGTGATTTCCCAAAACATATAGCTAATTCTCTTATTCCTTATCTTCTCTAAACATTTTAATACATATTATACCCTATTCCTATCAAGAAGGGAACTCCCAAAAAGTTCTAAAGACACTCTGCTTCTGAAAGGATAAGAGCTAAGATTCAGATTCATATTTAGACAACGAAAGAACATATGAAACAGAATGTGGTGTCTTCTTGCTGCCCCGCCACATACATGGGCACCTTTTGGTCACATATTCTAATTAGAAGGAGAAACAGACGTGGCCTTCAAATTGTGTGTGTATGTGTCTGTGTGTGTTTATGTGTATACTTTAAATCTTACATGTAAAATGAAATACTCATTCAGTGCCAAGAATTAAGGGAGAGTGTTGAGAAGTTGGATAATAAGATGAAGAAAAAAATAAAAGAACATGAAAATGTCTAGATATACATGCAGTGGTAGAAGTAAACCTTTTTGTTTGTACACTAGGCAAATGTTTATATAGATCGACATTATCATCTAGGCTTTTCTAAAGTGAGTTGCTTAGCTAAGTGAAGTTGGAAGGCAGGGTACCACTCCTGTTTTGAATCAAGCTAAAGATTAATTAGGAAAACAGCTTCTTTCTTCACCCCTGTTTAATTTACATTAGCTCCTTTGGCAGCCGTACAGATGTACCAACCAGATCTCCTGATGCAGAGGAGTCTGTTCATCTCAATCGACAGACAGCCCCAAATGTTGTACTCTGATCCACCTCCTTGTTTACACTGAGGCCATATTTCCCATGGGCTGTTCCAACGACTGAGCACAGCAGAGATTCTAGAGCAGGACCACTCTTGAGATATGCGCAGCCCTCTGAGGTGACTTCTGCTCGAGTACCCCCCACTGTCTGGCTGAAACTTTCTTAGCACTGGGCTGCAGCCTGAGCCTCTTCCCCTCCAACACTTCTGTCTTCCCTCTCTCCCTCACAGAGGACACGCATACAGTCTGGTGGCTCCTCCAGCCTCCTCTGCCTCCCCCTCTCTTGCATTCCTCATCCTGACTTGGCATCTGCTTTTGGGAGGTCCTAAACTAACAGCCTCTCTTATTCTTATGATCCAGGTACTACTGGACTAGACCCAATGTTTTCAATTCATTATCCCCATCTCTATCAAAAAGGCCACCTAGTCTCACTGATGCCAAGGAAATGGTGGAAACTGTTAGGGCTTCTCTCTACGTTTTCCACATTGAAGTCTCAGTTAATTCTTTACAGTATTTTGTAATAATGATCAAAACTAGTGAATGAAAGAGAGCTCTGATTCCGCCTCCGTGGTCGTCATCCAGACTGCCTTTATCTGGCTCCAAGTTCACTACCATCCGAGCATTCCCCTTCATCCTAGCACTGAAATGCAGATGTACATCAGATACTCATAGTATCCAGTTAGATCAATGGCTTTAATTACACACACAAGAGTCAAAGTAATAAGTTGGATCATTTTGTGGGCAAGTTAGCTTTTATTGTTTTACAGACTCTAGAAGTTTCTCTTATCCTTGGCTAGAAGTCTCACCAGCATGTGCTAGTATTTCAGAGGAAAATATAGGAGGGAATAGTTTGGACACAAGCAGATTTATTCCTTCTTTAAAAAAAATGTTCAAAGCACAATTCTGTGGACAGTGCTTTAATAGTATCAGTAATGTAACTCACATAAATGTGAGCTCACCACCACCATTACCACCACCCCACACATACCCCATGGCCCAGTCTCTAAAAACTATAAACACAAAAAATTAGGAGAAATGTATATCAGTATTTAAACTGTATATGTAACTTAAAGAATTTCAAATATTTGCTCAGTATCACAAGGAAATGCCCAAGAAAGGGGGAGGCTCCTACTTAATGCATAACAAGCATTCTTAAATTTCCACTCTTTTGTTCTCACCCATTTCTGTCATTCTTAATGTACTTTACACAAATGGCAGCTGGTTCTTCAAAACGTTTTTTGTCTCTCAACTCTCAAGTTATTTTTGAAATTCAACCATGTATTTCTTGGGGGCAGAGAAGTGGAATGCTGAATACATTTGTGTATTATTTTTTGTCACTTGCTTATATTAATATTTTGTTCCTGTTAAAAAAGCATAAACTTTGTATGAAAAGGAAAACACTTTATAGGCACATGTGCATCTCAAGTGATCAGGAGGAGAGGCCGCATGGGATAGTAAAAGTCCTAAGACTATATATAGACTCAGATGTTCCAGGGTCCTAGCTGAGCCCAGCATTCTGCTGTCCCTACCAACCCACCAGATATGTAACTAAACCATCTTGAACATTCTAGTTCAATTAAGCTCCCAAAAGAGTGCAACCGCGGATGACATCACAGGCAGCAGAAGAATCATCCAGTTGAGCCCAGTCAACCCACAAATCTATGAGAAGAAATAATAACAGTTGTTTTTTTAAACTACTAAGTGCCAGGTTGATTTATTAAATAGCACTAGGTAAAATGAAAAACGATGGTAGCATACGTTGAAGGGGGAAAGGAAAAATTCATCATCATAGCACACATTTACCTCCAGAAATACAAAAATGGGGATGCCTTTCCTTCTATTTTGCCCATATCTGTTAAAAAAATGAGTTTCAAAGTCATCATAGGCGCTGATCTTCAGCTGACACTCTGAGGAAGAGTAATGAAGTAGGCCCCTCTGATTTTGTGTCTCATGCTGTAAATTTCCCAATTGCCTGCTGCTAGAATTTTCTTGTATACTTCGCTAATAAGGGCATCAAAGCCAGGCGATAATATTCCATTATCATGGATGGTGTAGACATTAACATATTCTTTCTCAATATTCAGTGCCTGTGGTTCCTGTAAGTACCAGGCCTCTGGAAAAAGTTTTAGTATCACACTCTTCCATTCTCTTTTTCACCATATTATTCCATACATAATTTTGAATATGTAGTATATGCTATAAAGCAACAAAGTGATTGCTTCTTGGTATGATTCCAAATATAAAGACTTTATTCTTCATTCTGTGTTTTGAAAGTCCTCAAAGCCAGTGCCCTTCCAGAAAGGCTTCAGCAGGAAATGACTTCAGGGCACTGTCTGGGTCTTCAGTCTTTGTCCATTCACCCTTCATTTAACCAAGTACTTTTCAGCCTCAAAATGTCAACATGAGGCTTCCAGCTCCACAGATTAGGACCACCACTGTCTCACTCACTACTGTACTCTGAAAGCCTAGCAGTGGCTGGCACAGGATTGAGTTCTATATATATCTGCGTAGTAAATTCATGAAGACCTTTTTTTTTTTAAATCAGTTATTAATTTCAGAATTTTTAGAGCTAGACAGAGGCTTAGCAATCATCCAGTGTAGCTCTCTCTGGAGCCCAGAGAAAAGTAGATTGACTTTCCCAAGAGTATATCTAATAAGTGTCACAGTCCAGACTAAAATGTAGATGTCCAGATGCCGGTCCTGTGCCCTCTCCACCCCATGGCTCCAGTGTTCCTATCCTGTTTGGGTTGTCTCCTCAAATAGTTGGCAAGTACAGGATGTTGATGATGTGGAATCATAGCCGACTGCAAGCTCAATGAATCAACAGTGAAATGTGGCTAATATAAATGTGGACTGCTGTTAAAAATACAGTGTAGGAAACAAAACATATTATGGCCTTGTTATTCTCAGGGATGATGTGGAATCATTGCCGACTGCAAGCTCAATGAATCAACAGTGAAATGTGGCTAATATAAAAGTGGACTGCTGTTAAAAATACAGTGTAGGAAACAAAACATATTATGGCCTTGTTATTCTCAGTCATCATCTAACCAAGTTGACATCTAGAATTAACCTTCACACCCTCTACGCACCTCTAACTTCCCCTCCACTGAATCTAAGAGGTCCTGCTCTTGTAGTGAGTTCTGGGACCTGGATGGAAGTCCTGACTCACCACTTCCCTGGTGTGTGATCTGGGTAAATTACTTAAACTCAGTCTCAGCTCCTCTGTGTGTAAATAAGGGAGAATAATACTTACCTTACAGAGTTGTTGTGATAATTATGAAAAGCTTTTTGTAAAGTATGAAGTACTATATAAAGTTTGGTGGTATCATTAATATCAGGATTTTTTTTTTTTTTTACAGTATGAGCTAGTAGAGCATGTCCATTCAAATTAATTAGTATTTCCATCTCGACTGACTCACTTGGCTGGAAAAACATGTGGACATTCCAATGTAAACAGGATTGGGGAGGAGGTGTAAGAGATGCATGTCATAATTTATTGAGATACGACTCCTGG
>NW_007727245.1:314920-328367 GCF_000696425.1 Galeopterus variegatus
AAATGTGGACTGCTGTTAAAAATACAGTGTAGGAAACAAAACATATTATGGCCTTGTTATTCTCAGTGTTCAACTGACCATAAACAAGGGGGAGAGAATTAATTTTTAGATGCACAACTATAAGAAAGACAACTGACAAACCAACAATTCCTAAAGAAAGAAGACATGATAGTGACTCTCTGGAAAGCTTATGACAATGAGCTGAGTTCATTAAGGGCATTTTGCCCAAGAAAGAGGGAAGCAAGAATACGTGAGAGGCTGTCTTCAAGTATTTCTGAGGGAGAGTCAGCTTACCCACCTCCGTCCTCCCCACCGCCTTCCGGGCCTTCATCTCCCTTCGCCTACTTGCTCCTCACCTCCGACGTCTGTCACCACTACTCTGCTCTCTCCAAGCTCACCAAGACTCATCTTCTACACATTTGTCCTCAATCATCATCCCCTGATGATCATATTCTCTTTCTTGAAAGGTTCTCGCCTTGATTTCTATAGTAATTGACAATGACCCTCACTCCCTGGCCGTTCCTTCGGTTCCTCATCTGATGGCTCCTCCTGCACCTGCCACCCATTAACCTTAGGCGATCCCAGGGCTCTGTCCACGGGCTTTTTTTTCTCTCGTTTCTTGCTCTGA
This sequence comes from Galeopterus variegatus, assembly GCF_000696425.1. Taxonomy (NCBI): domain Eukaryota; kingdom Metazoa; phylum Chordata; class Mammalia; order Dermoptera; family Cynocephalidae; genus Galeopterus; species Galeopterus variegatus. The sequence continues at coordinate 315,549 of NW_007727245.1, forward strand.
AATTCTTTTCAGCTCTCAGTGAGTCAGCCATCTCCTCTAGCAGATGATTCCCAAACACATACATGGAGTGATGGCTTTTACAAGAGCATGTCCTGGACTTTCTGCATCCATATCCTGAACTTTGCAATGGCCTCTGCCTGGAACACCCTCCTTTTCTCCTCGTACCAAAATCCTGTCCTTTCTTAAAGGCTGCTGCTTCTGTGCATCCTTCCTAACCCCTCTGTATTAGTCAGGGTTCTCCTGAGAGACAGAATCAATAGGACATGTTATAATTATATGAGAAGGATTTATTAGGGGAATTAGCTCACATGGCTATGAGGAAAAGTCCCACAATAAGCCATCTATAAACTGGATGCCGGTACATGGCTCAGTCCAAGTCCAAAGGCCTCAAAATCAGGGAAGCTGATGATGTCCTTGGTGTAAGTTCTGGAACCCAAAAGCTGAAGAGTCTCCAGCTGATGTCCACGGACAGTAGAGAAGAGTGTATCCCAGCTCCAGCAGATCGAGAGAGAGCTTCACCTCTTTCCTCTGTCTTTTGTTCTCTCTGGGCCCCCAGCGGATTAGATGGTTCCCTCCCACACCAAGGGTGGGTCTTTCCCACCCAGGCCACTCAGACTCTCATACTAACCTCTGCTGGAAACACCTGACAAGATTGCTTTACCAGGTTCCCCAGCATTCCTTCATCTAACCAAGTCGACACCTAGAATTAACCTTCACACCCTCTACGCACCTCTAACTTCCCCTCCACTGAATCTAAGAGGTCCTGCTCTTGTAGTGAGTTCTGGGACCTGGATGGAAGTCCTGACTCACCACTTCCCTGGTGTGTGATCTGGGTAAATTACTTAAACTCAGTCTCAGCTCCTCTGTGTGTAAATAAGGGAGAATAATACTTACCTTACAGAGTTGTTGTGATAATTATGAAAAGCTTTTTGTAAAGTATGAAGTACTATATAAAGTTTGGTGGTATCATTAATATCAGGATTTTTTTTTTTTTTTGACAGTATGAGCTAGTAGAGCATGTCCATTCAAATTAATTAGTATTTCCATCTCGACTGACTCACTTGGCTGGAAAAACATGTGGACATTCCAATGTAAACAGGATTGGGGAGGAGGTGTAAGAGATGCATGTCATAATTTATTGAGATACGACTCCTGGCACCTCATTTTTAAACAGAAAAAGCACAGCATATTATTACTTCTCTCATGGCATGTATTTGCATCTCTCCCATTGTCATCTGGGAACTTGTCTTTCCTCCCCTACTAGGCTATAAAGATCTCAAGGTCGGGGACCCTGACCTACTGATCATCCTCTAAGGCCAAGAACAATACCTTATACTTAATATGTGAACTATTATTTGTTGAATTAAATGAAAATAAGTTTTGCACATCCAGTTTCAGAGAATAGAATTCAGCCCCTTATTCTGATACAATAGACCTTTCAAACAGTTAAATGTGGTGTTCAGATCATGGAGTTGGCTACTTAGATAACAAAGACCCTGGCAATGGAGGCATTCACGCAGGAGCTGAAGAAAGCATTTAGAAGAATTCTGAGAGTCTTTCCAACTCTGAGAATCTGTAGATTAACTAGCTAAAATTATTGCTATTACTTCCACTGTCATTCCCACTTCCTCTACAATAGAAGAAACAGAATAGATTTTCAGCAATTGATAGTGACATTTACTTTCCCTCCACCACAGCTGTGCAAAGATCTTTTTGTTTGTTTTTAGCATCTTTGGAGCACTGTCTAGTTTTTAGGCATCTGAACAACAGATCTTCGATCACACATTAGGATCACAGATAATTTAAACACACTTGAATCTGTTTATTCATTAAATAGATGGACTAGTGCTGTGGTTTTAACATCCTCCCAAGTTCAGCTTGGAGCTTGATCCTCACTGCAACAGTGTTAGGAGGGTGGGAAACCCAACTATGGCATTTGATCTGGGGTCTTTAGGAGGTGACTGGATCATGAGAACTATGCCCTTGTGAATGGATTAGCCTATTCATGGATTCATGGATTAATGATTTAATGTGTCATCAGGGACTAAACTGGTGGCTTTACAAAGAAAACAAGTGAGCACCTTAAGACGTTCTTGCTCAGCCCTCGCCATGTGACACGCTGCATCACCATGGGACTCTGTAAAGAATTCCCACCAAGAAGAAGGCCCTCACCAGATGTGTCCCCTGGACTTTGGACTTCCCAGCCTCCAAAACTGTAAGAAATAAATTCTGTTTCTTTATAAATCACCCAGTTTCAGGTACTCTGTTATGAGCAACATAAAATGGAATAACACGACTAGATAATGCAGACCATACATAACATAAGGGCACTTTGAAAAGTGCATGGACACATTCATATTATCTGTCAATTCCATTTTTTCCATGGACTTTTTGAAGTACGTTAGTAGATTTTCCAGAATGAAGAATCTGAGTTGAATTAAATGCTGTCTACACACACTCATGGCATTTCCTCTTCAGCTTCTTTCTTCATTCTGCTCTGGGGCTCCCATTTCTATTAGTCCCTTTTCTTCTATGCAAATGTCACCGTCTCCTATTTCACAGTACTGCCTCCGAAACTTACATGTCCCTGTCCCCATGATTCTGTCAGTTTCTCCCAGGTTAACACTTCTTTCCTACAGGCTCAGGCAAATCTCCTCCACCTGTACTCTGAATTACATCCACTTCTGTTCCCAAAGGGATCTTGTTCTAATATTTTATTTTATAGAAAAATAATATTTTCCCCCATATTGTCATTATTTCCCTCCCACTGACATTTTTCTCTATGCTCATCTCTTCACACTTGAGAGAAAGAAGAGCCTCTTCTTGACACTGTACTCCTGTGTCTATTAGCCAGAATTTTTCCTCCTTTCACAGCCACTTCTAGAAAGAAGCCATTACTACACTTAATGACTCCACAAGCTCAGTGAACAGCAACTCTGACTTTTGATATCACCAACTACCTGAATTTTTCCTGGCTAAAGTTATCAAACTTTAGGTAGCAAATCTAATAGGCATTTTCCAGTCTTCACTTCACATGCACGAATCATGACCTAGTTGGGCACTCCCTTTTGCTTGAAACTATCTTCTTTTCACATCCTTAGGATTCTCTTCCATCTCCCCCATAGTTTGGTATTCCTCTGCCCATCCCTTGAATGCTGGTGTTCTCTGGTGCTCCATCCTCATATCACTTGTATCTTATTCTACAAGCTGTTCCTGGAAAATCTTCTCTATGACCATGAATTTAGACAGTACTGAAAGATGACAATTTTCAAATAAATGTATCTCTAGCCCAAACTCCAGATGCATGCACCCAACTGCCTATTAAGCATTACCAAACATGTATCTCACAGGTACTCCAAACTGAATAATTCAGATTGAATTCATCACCCTGTCCACCCTTTCCAAATATGCTCTTCCTTTTGCAAACTCTGTCTATACTGGCACCACATCCTCCAAGGTGGCCCAAGCCAGAAATCTGTTAGTTTGCGTAGAATCTGCCTTTTCTCCACACACACACCCCCGCCATTAAATTAATTGCTAAATAAATCCTAGAACTGCTGCCTCTTGAATGTCTTTCCTATTTGCTCCATTTCCAGGTTTGATCAGCTCTCTCCTGGACTACCATAGCACTCTTCTTGGAAGTCTCTCTGTTTCTGATCTTACCCTTCATCAGTTCAACACATTGCTGCTGGAGAAAGCTTTCCAAAAAAAAAAACAATTCCAATCATATCTATCTCTGGCATGACATGCTTTAACAACTCTTCACCTACTATATGCAGTGTTCCTCAAATTGTAATCTACATAGGAGTCAGCTGTGGGTCTCATTATAACATGAATTCCGATTTAGGAGGTGTGGGTTGGGGCCTGAGATTATGCATTTCTGACACACTACCTGGTGATACTGATGCTGTGGTCCAGCAACCACACTTTAGTAGCAAGTTTCTATAGATTATAACCCAACCTCCTTTTAAAGGCCTCCAAAGCCTATTTAGTTGCACCTCTATTTATCCCTGTAGCCTCTTCTCCAACCCTTTCGTTGATTGCTCATTATGTTCCAGCAACACTGAATGGCTTGTGCCTGTCCAAACATATCATGATCTTTTGCTTGTTTATGCCTTTACCCTTTCAGTTCCAACTGACTTGCATGCCCACTTCTAGAAATCTATTGGTTAATGCCTGTTCAGTTCAACTCTTTCTTGGCAAGTCTGTTTCTCCACCAGACCATGAGCTACTTGAAAGAAGGATCTGGTTCTCTCATCTCCAATTCCTAACCCTAGGGGAGTATCCTGGCCTAGCCGAGCTAGTCTTCAAAGTTTGGTGAACCAGTACTTGATTTATTCCTCTACATCATAAGCCCCTTAAAAATTCTCAGTGCTCTATAAGCACTTTCTAGTGGAGAACATGCTGGCTAATAATCATAAGGAAAAATTTCAATGAGATAAGTCTAGAAGATTTTTTTTTTAGAGGTTAAAATAAAGATTAAAGTGGGAGTAGTTGAAGAAGAGGTCTATAATGTAAACGTATTACATATAGAGAAAAATTTCAATGAGATAAGTCTAGAAGATTTTTTTTTAGAGGTTAAAGTAAAGATTAAAGTGGGAGTAGTTGAAGAAGAGGTCTATAATGTAAACGTATTACATATAGAGTTAGATCCTATCTTATGTTTAATCAACTGGAATTTAGGCAAATTTAACACTAATAAAAAATATTTTCGTGTTTTTCAAATTGCTTCACCAAACTCTTTTTATTTAAATGTGCCCTTGAGTATACTACGAAATGTGTTAAATGTGTCACCAATTACAAAATGGATAATAATGAAGGATTAGCTAATGAGTCATTTGAAGTTCCTGCTTATTAATTTTTACAGCCTCATTGCTTGGAACCTAATCATCAGCTGTTATCAATACCCTGGGAGAAGTGAAAAAAATAAAATAAAAATTTATTTATTTGTTAAAGGTAAGATTCCTTAGGACCTTATAATTTGCTCTTTCTTATCCTTCCTACAAAGAATTCATGGATGGTTCCAACATTTTGCTCATTCTTCATCGATGTTGTGAATTTTAATTATACTTTTGCAGATCCCCATTTGACTCAACTTTAGTATCTGATCTTGACTTTAGGAGACATTTCTATTTCTATTTTATAGTTACCAAATAAATTCCTATACTCTGTTAATCTTTTTTTTTTTTGGCTGTCAGTGAAGTGTAGGTGACTGAATGTTAAATAAACATTCTTTTTCAAATTCAAACTGAAAATAGGATGTTCCATTTGTTTATACTATGTAGACATGAAAAAATGTGAGCATTTTTCCTTCAGTTCCCAAAAGCCCACTCCCTTCACTTCCAAAACTTGATTTTTTAAACTCTAAAAGTTTGTCAGATTTTCTGTTGTGAGAACGTTACTACATTTCTAAGGTTTTTAAACCTCCTTTACATTGATGAAGCAGCTTTTGATGCTTCACTCCCTTATTTTTTTTCAACAAATATTTATTTAGCTTCTACTATGTTGTAAGTGCTGTGCCAGGTGCTGCAAGGGGTGGACACAAAAATAAATATGACCTCTGGCTCCGCGATCTTACAGTCTAGTAGGAGAGAGAGAATGGTGGGTAACAGCTTCCTAAAATGCTGAAGAGAAGATGCTATTGGCTCCATGGAGATACAAGCTTCATGCTGTGCACCTGTAGAGAAAAATGGGATACACTGTTCTTGCAAAAGATAATGGCATGTGCTCTGAGAACTGCAAACCACCCATGTTCCTTTTTATGCCTACTTATGTGTATCCCTGAAGCCAATCCATCGAATAAATAGTCTCGAGATAACAATTTCTTTGGTTGCCTTGGTCTTTTGGAACAAAGGGCTGAGGCAGTCAACAAATAGCAGTCAAGCCTCCATTCTGTGTGCAAGGCTCTACGCAAAGTCCTATTCCACTTACTCAATGGCTGTGGAAAATGAGACTTATAAGAAGTCAAGCACATCCACTTCCCGGGTACCTTCCCCAGTGTTAACAGCAGCTAGGAAGAGTGAATCCCCCCAAATTATGCCTGTTCTACAATAATGCAGACAGACTGACTGCAACTCGGTCCTAAGCAACGAACAGGCTGATGGAAACCAACACTACACCCACTCGGTGCCAAAGGATGAGCCATCCCCACCTTTCTGGTTCTGGTTTCTTGCTGTGGTTGCTGAGCCTTTTTTCCTAATTAATTAAAATATTATGCCATCTCTTTCTATCAATCTGTAGCCATCACTTTCTTCGAAACCATTTATTGCATTCTTAACTTACTTGAAGAATTAGTCTAGGTGTTCCACAGTTAGAATCAAATCCTCACAAATCACCAAGATAAATCCAGTATTATTATCTTCATTTTACAGTTGATTGAACTAAGTTTCAGAGAGATTGCATACCCTACCCAATAGTAGACTTGGATTTGAATCCAGGACTGAGTTTTCTTAGAGTTTTCTTAGTTTTCATTCCTATAAGTCTTAATTCTCTCACTTATGATAAAGTTTTTAAATTCTCTACTTCTAAAAAGCTATTATTTTTGCAAAAAAATTAGTTTTAATTCAACTAAAAATAAATGTAAATAATGGGAAAGTACCAGGGGAGTAAGAAAACTGTAGGAAGGATGAAAGAGGTATTGAAATAGGAGAAGGGCTTAAATAACCAATTTTGCATACGTGTAAGTTCAGCCCTAAAGAGATATACAATATTATGACATGCTAAGTGGCTTCCACAGCATTTGCAGAAACATCACCCTCAGAATTACTTGTCTTTCTAGGAAGTTTTAACTCTTAACATCGGGACATAATTTTATATTCTTCATCCACTCTGAAGAGAAGAAGAAACTGTCACAAAACACAGATTCAAACAGCACTGTCTTTCCTGAGGGCATGTTTTACGTAGCTGTTAAATGTTCCCACCAGAAATCTTTTCAAAAGTCTTGAAATATACTTCATCTGCCCCCTCCCATTTTCCTACAGAAACAAAATTAATTGTTCCCTCAGTGGCAGTTCCCTCGCTTCTTTTAAAACTTTGTGAAGGAAATGTGGCTTTGTGCAAATTATTTTCATTCCTTTTACATCTATAATGAAAGAGTCTGTTTAATGCAGTCATTGAAAGAATTATTCAAGCTCCAGTTCAGCCCTTCATTATTGCCGGGGATAAAAGAAACAAAAGGTGATTTGCACTTGAGAATTTGCAGCATGAAGTGTCTGTTAAACAAAACCAGCAGCAACCATCAACTCTAGCAGGCACCAGGCAGGAGCGTGACCCATCTACAAAGCATGCACACGGCTACACTTGACCCAGGAGGTTCTTACATGGGAGGATGCCAAAACGGTTCCATCACACAGAGTGACAGAAACCCTGGCTTAAGAAAACACAAAAGCACATGGCAGCTCTGAGGTTCACTGCTAAGCAACACTGTCCTGCTCCCCAGCCCCTAAGCTCACTGCAATGAAAACTAGAGCAAAGTGGAAGTTACTGACTGTGGGAAAGGCAGATGTACTCAGGATGGACAGAAGCTGCAAACCCACTCTGTAAAATCCTTCAATTAGAGCCAGTTGACCCGAGCTCATAAGAAATTGCTAAATGAAGGGGAAGAAACTTGCTCCAGAGGCCCCACGGGGTTCTTCTGAGCACACCCTTTGTGAGGAACATGCCAAACGAGAGTCTTAATATGATGACTGTTCCCCGTGGCTCAGGCTCCACTCTCCTAGACAGCAACAGAGAGGGGTGGTGGTTAAACCCTCTGATTGCAAGTTTGTTTAACTTAATCAATTCCACTTTGTTCAGGCTCAACACTGCCCAGGCAGGGTTGGAGCGAAACTGCCACCTTCAGACCCTCCTTATCCTCATCACAGCTAACATTTACTGAGTCCCTACTGGATTCCAAAACCCAAACTAGTGCTTCATGTACATTAGCTCATTTAATCTTCAAATTCGTACCAAAAGTAAGCATCATTCACCCAACTTTACAGAGTACAAAACAGATGCTCAGAAAGGTTAGGGTAAAAGCTGACTGGCTCAGGATCTGAACTCATGCTTATCTCATTTCAAAGTACAGATGTGTTTAACCCTCTTATGCACTGCGGCACATATGCATGGCCTGGGTCCCTTGTGAAGAAGGTGACTTTGTGGTATGACTCAATTGTAGTTTCTTGTTGAAGGCCCTTCTTTTCAGAGAGGCAGGAAAGTAGATAAGTGCATAGATTCGAGGACCTGTTTCGAATCTCAGCTCTGCTGTGCAACTTTGGCAAGTTACTTAACTTCTCAGTGCCTCAGTTTCCTTAGCTGCACCTCCTTCATAAGTGGTTATGAGGCTAGAACAGATTGTTAAATGTGGAGAGATTCGAGAGGCACTTGGCCTGTAGAAGGCATTCATTAGTGTTTACTATTATTGTTTACCTTGTAGGATGTCTGGTGAAGCAGGGACATGTCACAACAAAAAATCACTTTTAACGCTCATGGTTTTTTGAGGGAGAAGCATAATGTACTACAAATAAGCACAGATTTTATGGAGGAAGTGGGAAAATGCCAGCATAAGCTCTTAGTCCTGTCATGTCACTGCTTTTAAGGTCTTGGTTTTTTGAGGGAGAAGCATAATGTACTACAAATAAGCACAGATTTTATAGAGGAAGTGGGAAAATGCCAGCATAAGCTCTTAGTCCTGTCATGTCACTGCTTTTAAGGTCTGATGGTTCTGAGCTGTGCTTGTGAACAAAGCCAATCAATTTGGAGCCAGTCAATCATCTGCCAATTTTTTATGTTGTTGTTAAAACATCTGTTAGTCAAGAATTATTATACAAGAGGTGGGGAAGAGTGCCTGAGAACAAGAGGTTAAGTAACTTGCTCAGAGGTTAAATCAATAGTTAGACTAAACACAACCCATAATTCCCAATTCTCAATCTGCTGCTCTCCCCCTTGAGTCATCCTTCAACAGCATTCCTGGCTATGTTTAAGAACAGTCTTCACTCTTTGAATCAGAGGGAAAAAAATAAAACATCCACATAAAAATATACCTGTTGTTTCAGAGAGTCAGGACACACCAAAAACAACTCATGCCAGTTTTTATTTAATTTTTAAAATCATAATCAAGGTAAACATTCATGTGGCTTCGCAATCATTCCTAGTGTGGCTTTCTTATGTGGTACTTGCTTCCCCTCTCTCCCTTCCAAACAACAATTGTGATTAAGAACTCTTGCCTAGGACCACACTTCAGGATCCAACCTGCTTCTCAGGGTTACATGAAAACCACAACGAGGAAAATTAACTAGGATTAAATCCCTTGTGAGCATCCCTGATCATGGAATCGTTGGCTGTGTGGGCAGCAAGTACGGCAGAAATCCACTCTAGCAGTCTAGCAGTAGGAGAGCTACAGCCTATAATGAATTCCGCATGGGTTTGCTGGGCCCCCACCATGAACATCACTGCAATTCCAGTTCAGAGAAGATATAATTTAAAAAGTCGTATTCCAAGGACCAGATTCAGATGTCTAGAAAAGCTTCAGTTGAGACCAGAGGCCCCACCCCCTCACCTAAGCCTATCCCTCAATTTCTGCAGTAGGGACTTGGAATATGTGCCCTCCACGGAGATCAAAGAAGGGAAGACAGGAGATGGAATCGTTGGCTGTGTGGGCAGCAAGTATGGCAGAAATCCACTCTAGCAGTCTAGCAGCAGGAGAGCTACAGCCTATAATGAATTCCGCATGGGTTTGCTGGGCCCCCACCATGAACATCACTGCAATTCCAGTTCAGAGAAGATATAATTTAAAAAGTCCTATTCCAAGGACCAGATTCAGATGTCTAGAAAAGCTTCAGTTGAGACCAGAGGCCCCACCCCCTCACCTAAGCCTATCCTTCAGTTTCTGCAGTAGGGACTTGGAATATGTGCCCTCCACGGAGATCAAAGAAGGGAAGACAGGAGTTAGATGCAAGAGATATTTTTTAAAGTTTTAAGGAAGAGAGAACACATGTTTTGGAAAGAAGAGCCTGGCTTAATTTCAGTGTTCCCTGATGCACTGACTTTTTATCTGTCCTTTGTTAGCAAAGACAGCAAGAAACTGGAAGATATAGTGATGAGGGAAAGGAACATGGGTGCTGCTTGCCACCAAATGTCCTTCTGTACCTAGAGAGTGCNACATGAAAACCACAACGAGGAAAATTAACTAGGATTAAATCCCTTGTGAGCATCCCTGATCATGGAATCGTTGGCTGTGTGGGCAGCAAGTATGGCAGAAATCCACTCTAGCAGTCTAGCAGCAGGAGAGCTACAGCCTATAATGAATTCCGCATGGGTTTGCTGGGCCCCCACCATGAACATCACTGCAATTCCAGTTCAGAGAAGATATAATTTAAAAAGTCCTATTCCAAGGACCAGATTCAGATGTCTAGAAAAGCTTCAGTTGAGACCAGAGGCCCCACCCCCTCACCTAAGCCTATCCTTCAGTTTCTGCAGTAGGGACTTGGAATATGTGCCCTCCACGGAGATCAAAGAAGGGAAGACAGGAGTTAGATGCAAGAGATATTTTTTAAAGTTTTAAGGAAGAGAGAACACATGTTTTGGAAAGAAGAGCCTGGCTTAATTTCAGTGTTCCCTGATGCACTGACTTTTTATCTGTCCTTTGTTAGCAAAGACAGCAAGAAACTGGAAGATATAGTGATGAGGGAAAGGAACATGGGTGCTGCTTGCCACCAAATGTCCTTCTGTACCTAGAGAGTGCGTGTGTGGAGCACGAAACGACAGAAGCAACAGTCCTCTTCAGATTCATTCTATAACTTGACTGGAGGAGACACTACAGGCAGGAGAAAAGGAAGAGCATAGGGACTCCTGGAGCCCTTGATTCTAAAGCTATAGCAACATTCCTCAGTGTCCTCCAACATCCAAGGTGAACTACTGCAAGAAAAGGGACAGGAACTCTCACTTAACTGAGTTTGCCTACTATGTGTCAGGGGCCGTGCCAGGTGGCACAGATGCAAAACTTCATTTAAACCTGGCCAGGGCTCTGGGAAGTGCTACTCTCCTGGCGTCTCAGTGAGAAGATGGTGACTTAGAAAGGTTAAATCCCTTGCCCATGGCTGCACAGTGGTTTGTGGGCATGTAGGATCTGGCCAATTTCCTGAGTTTAAAATGGCAACTCCTTTCTCAGTAATAACTGCTGGTGAGAGAGTCAGTGACAGATATCTACGAGGACGTCTGATGTGTGGGAGATGCTGCTGGTCAGCTCTCCTGAGGAACTTGGTCAAGAGGGGCCTCCACAAAGAGCAGGCCACCACCCTGGTGATGGAAGGCTACCTGGAGGAGGTGCAGGCCACTCTCTGGCTGGCCGCGCCTGTGCAGTTGGGCTTCTGGGCACCACGATGCTGCCCATGTGGACTGGAGTGGGAGGTCTTGTTTCTCTGGCTGTGGGCCTGGTATTTGTTTCAGCTGCTTTAACCTCAGGGCCCATGACTATGTGACCTAGAAAGGCTGCTCTGGAGTTCTGGGGCAGTGCAGCACTGGATCTCAGAGCTGTCTCCTTAGGGCCTTATCTCCCTGGGCTGCACGCACACTGCCGCCCGGAGGACCACGTTCCTGTGCCTGATGAGGAGCCCCAACCTTCTTCATCTGCTTCCACTCACCTCCCCTTCTCACTGAGCTCAGCACTATTGAGCTGGGGTTCCGGAAGCCAAATGTGTCCACCTGAGCTCTGTGAGGGGAGGAATCTGCTCTGAGTGGTCACGTTGCCAGCATCCAGCCCAGTGCTGAGGACAAAACAGTCACTCAATAACAATATGTGAATTTCCAAGTGAAATATCATTGTGATTCCAGAGTGTCGACTCCCATGATAGACTTAAATAAATAAGAACCCATTCTTGCTTACTCTTTTTCTTTTCAGAGCTCACCACATACAATGTGGACACAAAAAATGAAGAGACGAATGAAATAGTTACATGGGACTCTGCCTCCCTTTGACTGTGTTCCAGGTAGCCTAATCTGGGGCAGCTCTATTATATTAACTATCCTTGGGCATTTTTTTTAATTACTGTTTTTTGTGATAATTTTTTGATAGTGTGCAGAAAATACAGCATATCGGGCCAGAGACTGCTGTCTTTTGAAAGTTCTGTTTACAAGGCTGGTCCTTGGCTAGCATCTGGGAATTTGGATTTCAGGGATGTTCCCACCATTCCCAGACCTGAGAGTGGGAATGTGGCTCACTGTGCCTCAACTGTTTGTACAAACGATGTGATTTATGCTGAGCACCTGCTTTCCTTCTGGGAGTCTGGAATTTTGGTACATGCTATGCAGAGGGTGCCTGCATGACAAGCCCCCAGTAAAAATCCTCTGGTAGAGTCTCTAATAGACTTCCCTGGTAGATACGTTTTGCACATGTTTTCACATGTGCTAGAGGAATTCAGCTCATCTTGTGTTGACTCCACTGGGAGAGAGGACTCTTGCAAGCTTGCTCCTGGTTTCCTCTGGACTTTGCCCCATACACCTTATCCCATTAATGATTTTACTTTCCATCATAGCCATGAGTGTGACTACATGCTGAGGACTGTGAGTCCCTGACAATCATTAAACCTGAGGGTGGTCTCGAGGACCATCAACACAGAGGGTAAAGAAAAAGAAGCTTTTCTAAAATCTTAAAAACAATTCCTACCTCAACTGTACTTCTACTATGCCCTCGGATCTTTTTTCTTGGTATTTTGGTCATTTTTGTCCAAGCCCAACTTCCTTATTAGGTCATTAAGTCCCTAAGAGTAGGCTAGGGCTTGATTTGCTTTGCATCACGCAGTGCAGTGCCTTACACATAGAATATACCTAGGAAGTGGCTGGTAC
>NW_007727245.1:329561-330236 GCF_000696425.1 Galeopterus variegatus
AAAAAAATAATAATAATAAAAAAATAAAATAAGTAAAAATTCCATGAGTCTGTGGAGACAGAGGAAGATACAAAATTTGGTGACTGGCTGAAGATCGCAAGAAACCAATAAGTAGAAAACACATTTAAATTTAGAAGAGTACTGCAAGATATATGTTTGATATTTTCTAAAGTAGAACTCAAATTTCATACTCTAGTAGCTCAATATCAGTGGGAAAAATTGTGACTTAATGTCCATATCATGTCTTAACTTGTAAAGTTTATAAGATTAAGATATAAACCACACAGCAATCACACAGGATAGCTATATTTGTCATCTTGTACAAAGGTTTTATAACGTGGCATGTGCTCACTATCTATTAATTCATGATTTCCTAGCTACCTAAAATTGGATGGAACTTGTTTCCTTGGGTGGATTCTCACCCAGAGGGATTAAAAACTTATTTGTGGAGTTTCAAGGGGCTGATCAGAACAAGGTGGCTGGCAGAAGGTGGAATGCAAAGAAAGTTGGCTTCCTCTCTCTTTGACTCTGCTCTTCATCACCAAGTTGGGAAGCTTCCGTGTACCACAAATAAAGACATTCTTGATGCTGTTAAAATCTTCTGACAAGTGATGTCATCATTTCTACTTCAAGGTGTCAAGGACCTCGTGGAATCAGGTGTATATGCTCCCGGTG
>NW_007727245.1:331066-333179 GCF_000696425.1 Galeopterus variegatus
ATTGGGAAACAGGTATACCTTCGACTTGATGATTTCCATTCCTTTGGGTATATTCCCAGAAAGAAATCTTAAAGAGCATCTCACCCTACCTTTTCTCTTCTAGGCGACAGAAATGAAATTCAAACAGGTGAGATGACTTCCCCAAAGTCTCATAGTTCCATAGTGGCAAATACTGGAGCAAGATTGATGTGTCCAGAATCTCAGTCTTCCTCAGACACACATGTACACACACATATTCATACTTACACAGACACACTCAACACACTCATAGGGACATAGAAGAGGTTCCCAGCTATGGTTCAATCCACTTGAGGCAGAATGTTAGGTCTTGGTCTTGACCTTTCAACTAGCCAAGACAAGATCTACTTTAAACAAAATAATCTCATTGGAATGCTGGCGCTCCAACCAGGTGTTAGCTAGGATGCTGTGAAAAGCACCCCACCTTCCTTTTCCCCTTTTGTTCTCTGGGACTCTTAGAATAGGCTTGCTGTGTCTCTGAATTGCTTCCTTTTTCACATAGGTTCAAAATCATCTTTCCATACGTAGAGTACCATGGCAAAGCTGTGATTAGTATTAGTAGCAAGACCTATGGCAATTTACCAGCTGCTTTGTGTGCTATAGAGGGGAGGTTGCTAGTTGCATTAAAAATTGCAAATAATTATTTTACGAATGCAAGTAACACAAACCTACAGCCTCCTCAAGTTCATTATTCCCTATGTGTGGCATATGCTGCCTTAAAAACCAGTTGGTCACATGGATAAAGAAATAATTACAAATATCTATTCAGAAAAAAAAAACATTTGCAAGACACACTTACACCTGGTTTTAAAACCTGAAACACAACTTAGTTTCATTTTAAGAAAATTCTAAAACTGTAATGCAAATATGTAACTCTTTCCAATTTATAGAGCAATTTGAACACATATTAGTTCTTTTATATAATAGTTAGTTCTCACCACATTCTCATGAGGTGAATTTTACACCCCACCCCCAATTTACAGAGGAAGAAAGTAAAGTGAAACTCAGAAGGTCTAAGTTACTTGTCTAAGAACATGCAGCCAGCATGTGACACAGCAGACTCAATCCCCACTCTACAGCATTTCAAAACATACAGCCAAGGTTTTCCATCCCAGGACTTGACAGGTGGTCCAGCTATCCACCAAGAGATCCCTACCTCAAGGGATGCTTCACCTAACATGAAAGACCCTCTCTATTGAGATTCACTTGAATGAGTCTTAGGACAAAGATGGCTCTCTTTAGAATATTTCTCCTGCCACATTTGGAAAAAGTTATCGCTTTCCACCAATAGAATTCTAGCACCCTAGAATAAAGTGCTTTAAAATGGAACTTCTGGCTACTAAAAGGATCTTTAATTATTAAACAGATAGTGAAACAAAATACAGAATTCTACAACTATAGGCATTCCATCATTTCAGGTGGGAATTCTTTATTATTATTTTTTCTTCCACAGGGTTTTATTTTATACATTGTTTTAGCTTTCTCCAAAGTCATTATATAAACCCCAGTGGAAAAATTCATCTATTGCGGAGCCATAAAATGTTTTCTTAAAAATTCCATCACCCACTTTATTACTGGAGAGCAACTACACAGAAAGACTTACGTTTAAGGGATGTAAGTTTGACCACGGGGACTAATGGAGCCCGGTCTTTCAATATTAGTCTATCACAATAATCTTTTTCAAGAACATTTTTAGGATCCACACGTGTTTTCCAAAGATGATGGCTGAAGGCCCAAGGCTTCAACCAGTCCCAATTTAGCCTGAATAAAATTACAAAGAACCATACTTCTCTCTCCATATTATCATTATTTCAAAAATAAAGTCATTTATGTTATCATTTGTTTTGAAACTTACATTAATAATGTAAATCTGTCAACAAAAAGGAAAAAAATCTAATAATGTAAATCTGTCAACAAAAAGGAAAAAAATGTAGGATTGGACCGAGCATTTCCAGTAGAAACGGATTTTCCCCAGAAATCTGAGCTGCTATCATTGCACGGACCACTGTAGAAGTCCCAGTCTCATCCAGGACGCCTCTCCCTTTCCCTGCCACCCTCCACCCCCATCCAATCCGTCATCATTTTCTGCTGATGT
>NW_007727245.1:333214-335083 GCF_000696425.1 Galeopterus variegatus
GAGCATTTCCAGTAGAAACGGATTTTCCCCAGAAATCTGAGCTGCTATCATTGCACGGACCACTGTAGAAGTCCCAGTCTCATCCAGGACTCCTCTCCCTTTCCCTGCCACCCTCCACCCCCATCCAATCCGTCATCATTTTCTGCTGATGTTCCCTCAAATATATTGCTTTAACCTCTGCCCCGCCCTTCTCTCCACACTCAGTCACCTGCCTTAGCCCAGGCCTTGTCCTATTTCACTGAGACATTGCTTAGCCTCCTGACCCGTGTTCCTCCTTCCACCTCACCAGCTTTAAGCCATCCCCACACTTCAGCCACAGTGAGTGATCTTTTCCAAATGCAGGCCTTGTCCTGCACTACCTTGTTTACATGTGCCAACGGCTGCTGGTGACCTGCAAGTTCCACTCCTTGCCACAGTCAACAAGGCCAATCACATGGCAGCTTCTGAGATGCTGCCCAACGCTCTCTTGGCTTTTCTGCTTTACAGTCACTGATCTCAACGCTTCCTCTGCTTTAAATGCCATTCCTTCTCTTTATGATTTGTAGACACAGTTCAAAGTTCTACATAGATGTTATCCCCTTTGTGAAACCTTTGTTGGCTTCCACAAATAGAGGTAGTCCTCTCTCCCGTGCCATGTTGGTGTGATTCTCTCGCATACCTCTATTAAAGCACATTACCTGTGCATTATGGTACCTGTTCACACATCTTTCTCTCCCAACACACTATAATGTCAGGGGCTCTTTTTCATATTCATGTTATAGCCCTAATACCTCTATGCCACGAAGATAGTGTTTATAGAGAATATAGTCTCCTCTTGCATAAATGCACTTTGCCTACATCTACTATCTAATCCAGTGGTTTCCAAATGCTGCATTGACTGTCTGCGTCAGAATCTTCTGGGAGCAATTATGAAAATGATTCCCAAGGCATACCTCTGACCTCCTTAATCAGACTCTCTAAGGGTATTCCTTGGAAATCCTTACTTTTCATAAGCTTCCCAAGTGATTCTGATGTGCAGCCAGGTTTGGGAACCACTGTACAACTTATTCAATTTACTCAATCTTGTCAATGCTCTTACTACTCTCCCCTTTCCACACAGTATTACATGACTGAGAAGGAGGAAGTGTGGGGCACAGGCTGTGGAGTAAGAGACCTCGAACCCTGGCTCTGTGCATCCTAGCTACATGATCCTGGGCAAATCAATGATCTGTTCTGTGCCATGAATTCCTTGTTTTAAATGACAGGACTGCTGTCTCTCGCAGGGGACTTATTTGTGAGAATTGATTGAGGAACACGCTGTACAAAGCCCTTGGTGTCGTACCTATTGCACGTCACATCCACAGTTAGAGAGAGTGGAGGTCTTAACTAAACAATATATTACTAGCATTTTAATGGACAAACCTGATGACCCCTTTCAAATGCATTAAATCATGACATTTTGCAAATAACCTTTTAGAAATGTGTTAATTTAGCACAGGGTGAGTCCTCCCCTCCCTTGCTGAGTGTCATCAGGTCTCCGTTTCCTACTGAGTGCCCAAGGCTGCTCTTCTGCTGGTTAGGCACAGAGCAATTCTCAGAGGCATCTTTTGGTGCACTGAGTGCCCAAGGCTGCTCTTCTGCTGGTTAGGCACAGAGCAATTCTCAGAGGCATCTTTGGTGGTGTGTGTATACATATGATATACATATGCGATATGTGGGGGAACAGCCTAAGTGATTCATTTTCAAGAATAGCTTAACAAGTAACTTGTGGTGTGATAATCCCTGAAAGTGCACCTTCCCTAGGGTGACTTCTCAACACGGTGGCTGGTCACCGTGTTCTTTTTACTTCCTGGTTCTTATACTCTTCAGGACTTCTGGCAGGCATTTTTT
>NW_007727245.1:335916-343012 GCF_000696425.1 Galeopterus variegatus
ATGCGTTAAGCAACTGGATGTAGTAACTGTCCATCTTCTGGCTAGTAAAAGATGCCCTCCTTCCTTTCAGCAATACAATTCATAGTAAATATATTCTTTAAAAGGTATTGAACATTTCGAGTCTCTGGATGTATATTCCACAATAGTTGCTTTGCTGATAGTCTCAATAATCTAAATAAAGGCTATGTTTATGTTTAAGTTTATCCTTGACAACTTGATCTGAATGCATACTACACATGGAGCACTCCGCTATAACAATTCAATTGTGACCTATTTCCCTACTCTACTGTTTTATTTTCCTCACTTAACTAGAGCAGATTCCATACATGGAGTGATTCATGCAGGCTAGCTTTAAGTCAGATGTTTATAATTAGCAATCTAGAAATATCTCATTTAACCAGAGACAGAATTTGCCCCCAACTGTCTTACCATCTGTGAGAAAGGAGAGGCAAGAACAGCATTGCTTCCCGTCTGCTCACGACTTTTCTCTAACTGAAGAGACCAATGCAGCTACCTAGACAGAGTATTAGTGTGATTTTGTATTGACTCTGTCTCCCTCACAGTTATTGAAGTTGTGACCGTGGCATGTTTAGCCTTCCTGGTCATCCTCGACAAGTCTTCATATATTGGCTGATGTCCTCATTGTCACTGCTAGAGGAACCGTCTGTCTCCACAACAAACCCTTCCATTCTGTTTCCTATTTTGAAGATCCAAGTATCATTTCAGATGCTTGGGTTTCGCTTCTCCAGTGAATTCATTTCCCTGTATTCTATAATGACTTTAGTAAATCTAAGGCTGTTTACTTTAAAGAAAAACCCACCACACCCACTGGCAAGTTTTGAGTACATTACATAGAACAGTACTTCTTCAGTGTCAAATGTGTGCTTAAGTTAAATGTCTAGTACTATGGGAAGAATTTGTAAATGTCAAACATTGGGATGATTACCACTTAACTCATCTCAACAAATTATATAACTGCACATTTTACGAGATCCTTAGAGACATAATACTCTTAGGGCCTCTTTCTTGAAGCAAAGTCAATCTCTGCTCTCATCACACCATTTGTCAATAACCAGAATTGAATCTGAAGCCAAAACAGGATAATAGCTATGCTCCCAAGACATCAGCTTAATGATATTCATAATCGGTGGGACTGATGACATGCACCAACAACAAACTTGCCTCTGTAGAAGTTCAAATAAATAGCCGCACACTGGACTTCCCTGTCAGTTCCTGCATTCAGAGCATCCACAGATCTTTACACTAAAACCTTTCCAGTCATGCTTCTATTTTCTTTCACTAAGAATATCTACTTCCATATGTGGAGTTCCTATTATCAGAATTGCACTGTGCCAAATTAGGCTTGCGCAGTTTATTTCAAATAATGGCTTACAAATGTAGGTTAGAGTTTTGTGTGTCCCATTTTCATTCCTTAATGTTCAACACTACAATACTGTGACTGTTATTCTGTCTTTTCTCAATGCTTTCCAACATGCACCCCTTCACGCTTTTCATTAATCGATAAGAAATCATGTGTTTATTGAATCAGGTCTAACAAGATGTAATATTCCATTGTTCCTAAGGCTGTGTTTTTAATTGCCCATCGTGTCACCTAAAAATTTAATTTTGTTTGTGTTTTTAATATTATAGGTAGCTCTTAGCCTACCCCATAATACTCTCTCTCTATATATATTTTTTTTCTTTTTCTTTTAAAACAGATTCACAGGTGATTCCAATCCATTCCCATGCTGAGAACCCTGGGTTCAGAATTTGGGTTCTGAGGCCACAGTGACCTGAACTTGAATGTGGGTTCTGTCATTTGCTGGCTGTGTGGCCTTGAACAAGTTCCCTTACTACTGAGTCTCACCCTAAGAAGAGAATCAAAAAGCTCAAGGGGTGAGGACCAAACATTTGTAATTTTTAATAGCACCCTGGTAATTTTAATGTGCAGCCAAAACAAAATATCACTAGTCTAATACTAGGTTGGGAGACTAGTAAAATGAAGATAAATATAAGTATCAGTGAAATACTTTATGAAAATGGCTAGCCCAAACCATGGCCCGCACAGCTCAATAATGCTGGTAGTTATTGTTGTTAAGGCAGGAGACAGAGAGGGAGTACTTTTAAGAGCTGGGACCGCACATCTGCAGCTAGAGCTCAGCTAAGCTGGCTGAGGTGGCTCCTCACTGCTGATCTTACTATCCTACTGCATCAGATGCAGCACAAACCAAACATAGGCTCTGGGAGAGAGTCTGAGCCCCAGTGCCATGGTCCTGGGAGAGAGTCTGAGCCCTTGCTCCACAGTCCTGGGCAAATTTGTGAACCTGTCTGTGAAGTAAAATAAACATGTTGTAATCACACACACACACACACACACACACACACGTGGGGTGGAAGGAGCACTAACTTGACATAGTAGGAAATCTGTGACAAAAACAGTGGGTATTTTGGTGAGTTCTGACTATGAAGCTTCTAATACCAGTTTCTGAGCACGAAGTGACAAGAAAAAAACAATTATAGGAAGACAAAGTTCAAAACAATATATAGCGATAGCCTGAAAGCTGGAATATCCAGAAGTTAAAAAAAAAAAAAAACAAGCTAGGAGAGCACTGATGTAATCTGGAAGAAGTAGAATGAAGCCTGGGTGCATCCATGGTTTTAACCCATGTGGGTTGTGGTTGTCTCATGCAATCTGTCAAATAAAGGGTTGTGGTAGATGGTCTTGAAGAGCCCATTTAGCTCTGACATTCTGATACTTTAACATGCCAATTAAGAGTAAACAGGAAGATATTGTTTGATGGGTAGACTTTCAATTCAGGATGATGGAAAAGTTCTGGAGATGGATAATAGTGATGGTTGCACACAATGTGAATGTAGTTAATGCCATTGAATTGCACACTTAAAAATTATTAAAATGGTAAATTTTGTGTTATGCCTATTTTAATACATACACACAGAGTAGACAGGAATAAATACACACAAAAGGCATTTCAAAATTAAAACATGGCATACCAGGTAGCTGATAGGATGTGGGAGATGAAGGAAAAGGATTGGTCAAAAAGACCATGAAGACACAGGACTGGGTGCCTGGGAATAGCACTTTTGGAAAACGGAATGAAGTAGGGGACCTTGTCTTATGAGGGGAGATGATGATTGCAAAGTGGACATTTTGCATTTCCGGGCTGGAAGGACACACAGGAAAAGTAAATGATCTTTAGTATGGAAATGCAGACCAGAGCTTGGACGATAGAGGAAGTGATTCTATAAATTCAGGAGTGATCAGTGACATTATAAAACGAAGTTTGAGGAGTTTCACTTTCTTCCTGAAGAACTCACTCTGATCATCTGACTCCTGTTCTTTTTATAGATGAAGAAACCAAGCGTTAGGGAAGCAAGGTGGCTTGTACAAGGTCATCCAGAGAGTGAAACTCAACCCAGTGGTCTTTCTACTTCATTTTGTGGATTCAGGAGTCTTCATCTAGATTTGGTAGGTACATACACTCCCTGGGAAAGATTGTAAAGGGAAACGAGGAAGGAGGTGACAGTTACACTGTAGAATGGCTACAATCAAGAGAGTTCAGTGAGGGTCAGAAAAGATGAGAGGCCCTTACGGGTCTATGAGACAGAAGACACAGAAAGAGGACATCAAGAAGAGAGGGATCTTGGAAGTTGGAAGTGAAATCTCAGGAAAGAACCTCCTGCCTCATTTCTACTAATGCTTCGCACACAGTGACCACGCCTCTGCCTCAGGGCCCCTCAACACTCATACAACCTTTACTTCAATAATGCTGTGATCATGTTCCTGGAGATGTCAGCTTTATTTAAAACAATATTATTCAAAGACAAATTTCCCATAGAAATATTGGTGTAATTTTGGGTCTTGTTCCCAGAGAATCCCCAAATGATCTATTACACCATAAAATGTGGGGATAAAAGCTAAAATAACTTATCAAAACTTACTTAAATAACTTAGTCAAAATAAATAAGATCCAAAGATAGCCAGGGACACCCAGACTAATGCTTTACGTAGGGGAGTGCTGTAGAAAGAACACAGGATTGGGAGCTAAATGGGGCCTTTCTTGAGGACAGGAGGGGTAGGGCCATACTCTGTTTCTCAGGCATTTTCTAGGTCTGCGATCAATTTCACCTTGGAGACTTTGGCTTCTCTGGCTTCTCAACATGCTCTTGAGGCTTCCAGCCCACCCAGGTTTTATTTTCCGATGGAACTCAGTAAAACCACTAGCCAGGAATGGCAAATACTTTTCAAGAAAGTCCAGAAAAGTTGCTGATGCATCCACAGCTGCCAAAGCATAGGTGGACTGCCCTTGCTTTGTGCTGTCTTTGCTCATGTTCTAAGCTTGTGGTAGGGAAATTGATCATTCGCAGTATCCTAAGGGAGTTACAGGAGACAATTGTCTGTTGGAAGAAAAATGTTCCTTATTCGCCTGGTGGTAATGCTGGGTTTTATATCTTATTTAATAGTTTACATCCCTAAAATGCTCTAAACAGTTTAATAATGTATTTTCCTGGCCATATAAAATACTTAATCACTGTCTTTAAAAAACTTGCTAGCTTCTCTCTGTGAAAATAAATCATGAAATAGAGAAAAACATGCCATCAGATCGACGAAAGTCTTGATTCTCATTTGACAACTGAATGAACCTCTATTCCAGCTGCTGCTGGCCTGATTCTCCCCCAAAGGGTATGACAAGTGAGTAAACAAAATTAGTCACGTGTTCTTAGGAAATTTCAGCATAACAACTGGTTAAAAGGATTAAAGAAATAAAAGCCGCAAAATAAGAGAATGCAGCAGCAGCACTTATTAAATACTAATTGACATCTGTTCTCCCAGAAATACTTCCTTTGTCCATTTCAAGAAGATGGCCTGACTCTTAACAGTTTCTTGCAGGCCAGAAAGCAAGAGCCGCTTGATGGCCACAGTGCATCCTGTCTTCTCAGAAGGTGACGCAAAGTGAAGGTACTCCTGAGGAGACTGAGGGAGGCCTGTGCCACAAGGAGCGAGAGAAGGTGCAGAGGCTGCTGTGATGGCAAGCAGAAACAGGAGGCCAAAGTTTCCACAGGAAGTGGGGCCCTACACTCCTCTCCCTGAGCTGGTGCCCTGTGGTGGGACAGGCGTGCCTGTACTTTGAGCTCAGGTAGGCGCTGCCTCACCAAGACTCCCAGTGCATGTGACCCCCATGGGCTGCACTGGCAACTCAGACCAACATGTGTGGACAAGGACCAATTACTGAAGTGCCTTCCTAGGTAAGCTTTCCCTTCCTGCCCCGCTTCCCTTTCCTGACCTCAGATTGCTTCCTGTGGGCTGGCCACGCAGCACACACCAGACAATACCCCCATGCCCTAGCAATTTTGCAGTTGTGACTGTTGGAATTACTGTCGGGATTGAAAAGGTACTTGCCTTTCATCCATCCTCTCTTCTAATACAGAGGACAAATGCTTTTCTGTTATCTTATTTTAAATATGGTTAACTTAATAAAAATATAAAAGTTTAAAAAGCTTATCCAGGTTTACATCTTAGTGCTTATGGGCCCACCTCTTGTCTGTGAATTGATACAATTACAAGATTTAAACACAGAGAAAAATAAATTTGAATTGATAAAAAAATAAATTTGAATTTAAATTGTGAACTGATACAATTACAAGATATAAACACACAGAAAAGAGATGAGATTGAAAAGACAATGAGGAAAGAACTGAAGGGAGGCGCACAGGTCTCCATGGTGCCTGAGTTCTTTCAGGAAAGTCATGTCCACTTGCAGCTCAGCACCAGCAAGCCATGTGACTTTGGCGGAGCCACTGTTTCCTTGTGGACCACAATGTTCTCATCTTTAAGAGGAGTGTAGTGCAAAAGTGCTTACAAATTCTCTTCCAGCTCTATCAGTCTATAACTCTGAACCTCACTCAAGTGATGATATGCCAGGAAGCATATTTGCCTTCAAAAGAGGCTTTGAGGATTTCACAGTTTAACACCAATGAGAATTGTGTTCACAGGGAAAGATATATTTAGCAGGTAGGCCTTTTGTCTCTTTTAATCATAATATTATGCTAGGCTGACCAGAGTTTATTCTTCACTAGACATAGATATAAAACAGATTATGCTGCTGGTAAAATAACATGTTATTAAAATGAGAAATTTCTGCAGATTATTTGGAAAAAATAGGAGGGAGACACACTTGTAATTTTAATGTACTATGGTCTATTTTATAGAAGACTTTATAGACTGTCTGTTTTTATTATAAGTGCATGCAAAATATAGCCTCCTTCCTTTTCAAAAGAACTTATTTTGTACCTTGGTATTTTTTTAATAAGATCTACAAAAACCCTTCTATGGTTACCTTCCTTCTGCTATTGCTTGTAAGGGTTATGCCCTCTAGCCTAAATTCCTATTTTCTTATTTATTTGCTGGAGCAATGTAGGAAAGGGAGAACAGGAATTGAGAAGGGGGCAGAGACAGAGAGAGATAGAGAGAGAGAGAGAGAGATCCTTAATTTCTGTTTCATAGCTGAATTGCTGAATTTCTGCAATCCTAGTGATTCCCTCTTTTATTAGAAACAGTGATTCATGGGCCGGCCTGGTGGCGCACTGGATAGTGCGCCGCTTGGGAAGCGTGGCAGCGCTCCCGCCAAGGGTTCAGATCCCACATACAGACCGGTTCCCGCTCACTGGCTGAGTGAGGCGCGGGAGCAACACCGAGGGTTGCAATCCCGTTGCCGGTCCCCGGTCCGGTACGGGGGCAACACTGAGGGTTGCGATCCATTGCCGGACACGGAAAAAGACAAAACAAAAAAAAAAGAAGAAACAGTGATTCATGTACCATATTCAATACTTTGGTTCAAATTGTGCAACTTAAAGCTGTTCCTAGCAACAGAGATGGTACCCAGAAATACTACCACTGGTGCTGTGCTTATAAATGCAAATCTCATTACCCTGGCAGTCCATTAATAGCTTAAGAGGAAATAAAAAGAAATTCTCTGATTTTCTATGACCACACCCCACTAAAGCTGTAGTCTAAAAGAATTCTCCCAAAATTTCACGTGCATTTGAGACTTTGTGTACCTAGCCTTTCTACCTAACT